>NW_024037793.1:0-220837 GCF_016077235.1 Cyprinodon tularosa
GCTTTGGTTAATTTGAATAAAACTAAAACGTTTTAAGGTGATTTTCTCTTCTTTAAACTATACCTTTATATCTCTACCATACTTGGTCCCTCAGTGTTGCATTGCTCACTCCTTTTAGCAGAAACCAACTAGTTAATGTTTCCGGCTCTATATTCTATCAAAAGAAAAGGGGAAAATGGATTGAAGATCCTAAACTCACATTTAAACTGGTTTTGGAATAAATTAAGCAGCTTTAAATTAACATCTGGAACCTCGGGCCATTGTCATGTCTGGATGAACACGTTTAAGGCTACGTTCACACTGCAGGCATTAATGCACAGTTCAGATTTTTTTTTAGGAAATCTGATTCTTTTGTGTGGTTGATCTAATTTCCAAATATGTAATCTCCTGTGTGAACTGAATTCATTCAACTTAAGTGTCACAAGTACGGAGCCCCTCTGATGACATGGTCAAAAAAAATTTTTTAATTGTGGCCACGAAGTAGTATTTCGTGCGCACAAAATACTACTTCGTGGCCACGCAATAAGTTTAACGTGCGCACGAAATCAAGGGCGTAGGTTTGATTTCAACTTTGGTAGGGACACTATTGGTCACTATTGGTCCTATGCGAAATGATGCATGCTCAATTTTATGTTTCACATGAAAATCAGGGTTTTGTTTAAAGAGAAAAGCAGCATTTCTTGCTACATTTGTAAAAATGTATAAGCGCTACACACACCAGATGCTGTTTATCAATGTCTGAAGCATCATCGGCTCTGATGAATGAGGAATTATGACTTTCTTCCACTTTGAAAAGGTTTGCATTTGAAATGACCAGCGACTAAGACTGAAAGTAAATCTGTGCCTATTTAACCAAATATAGTCTAAATATGTCTGTTATATGTGTATTTATCCTGTTTTTTCTTTTGAAGATATACAATTGTGCAGAGGTAAAACCCAATCTTATCTTTCAAATATTCTCTCTGTATCAAGCAAAATGATAGATTAAAGGGACATTTATTGTATAGTTACTCTATTTACCCATATCATGTATTTTTATCTTGGGCTGAAACCATTCATCAGAATAATCGATTATTGAAATCTCAACAAATTTAGTAATCAATTGATCGTTAACTGGAGTATAGAGCCTCTAAAACGCATCTTTAGATCACAGAGCGACTCACTTAGAGCAGGAATTATACCAAAATTGTAAAAACCGTATTTCCACGACTATAAGGCGCACATAAACGTCTTTTTTTCCCCTCAAAATGTGCGGTGCGCCCTTTGGTGCGGTGCGCCCTATGTGTGTTGTAACTGCGACTTTTGAGACCACCTCATTGAGGAGATGATGAAAGACTGGCTGAGGGAGGTGAATGTAAGGAGACCAGGGTTTTTTTTTCCACTCATCACCATCGCTGTTAATCTGTGACTCCATGCGTGCCCATCTCACAGCCGATGTGAAAAACATGGTGAAACAAATGAACGCTGTGCTCGGCGTTATCCCGGGGGTCTGACAAAGGAACTTCAACCGCTCGACATCGGTGTGAACCGGCCGTTCAAAGTAAGGCTGCGAGCGGCGTGGGAGCGATGGATGACAGACGGAGAGCACAGTTTCACGAAAAGAGGAAGGCAGCGCCGGGCAAGTCACGCCACCGTTTGCGGATGGATTGTAGATTCTTGGACTAACGTGTCTGCTGGCACTGTTGTATGAGCTTTCGCAAAAGCCGGCATCATTTCTGAGGAGCCGCGCTGCACGGAAAGTGACTCTGACAGCGAAGTAGAAGGGGAAACTGGCATGTCTGATTTAGCGCAGCTGTTTAATTCAGAAACAGAGGATGATGACTTTGATGGGTTTGATTAATACTTTGTAATAAATACTTGAATAAAGCACAATCATACTCAGTTTTGCTCCTGCTCTATTTTTCTACCTAAAAACTTAATTCAACAGCAGCCTCTGGGCCGGGTCGCCTCCGGGTTCACCGCGGCGGCTGGCAGGTGTTTTTCATCTAAATAATCTAAATCTTGCAGCTATATTTGCTTTGATCAGTAGAAATGAAGTAGTTTTAATATGTTTTTAAGTGAGAAAGTCCACCTGAAAACTTAATATTTGCAGTCAGTTCATCCAGATTCTTATCCTGCCTATACTATTTCTGTCGGAGGCGCTCAGACCCCCACATACCAGCGGTGCGCCGACAGTAGAAATCCCTTCAACAGCAGCCTCTAGGCTGGGTAGCCTCCGGGTTCACCGCGGCGGCTGGCAGGTGTTTTTCATCTAAATAATTTAAACTGCAGGCACCAGGATACCGGTAATAAAAGCGAACATATTCCGTCGGCAGGTTTCAGGATTTTAAGTTAATTTAGAAGTGATCACAGCGCTCTGTCATCTGCGATGTGTCTGTCTCACGGCCAGCTGCCAGGTTTGATTAATACTAAATACATGAATAAAGCACAATCATACTCAGTTTTGCTCCCGCTGTATTTTTAAATACGCAGTAGAGGTATTTAAACGTAGTAGAGGACATGAACCTGTATATAAAAAACGAGCCCTAGAGTCCGGTGCACCTTATGTGTGTGTTAAATACAGAAATGGCACACATAACTGAGACTGCACCTTTTAGTACGGTGCGCCTTATGGTCATGAAAATACGGAACATATAAACAAAAATGTTTTCGTCTGTCAATATTCTCCATCCAGAACCCCTCTTCAGCTGCAACAAAGCTGTATTGAAAATTATAAACATGTTATTCACATCTAATGTTTGGTAGGGACAATTAGGTCGGTCCAAAATTTTGGTAGGGACATGTCCCTATGGTCCCTATGCAAACCTACGCCCATGCACGAAATACTTATTAATAATATTAATATCATTCCTGGACAACTGGGTAAGCAAATCGAGCGCGCCTTCTCTAAGGTCTAAGACGCGCTCGATTTGCTTAACCAGTTGTCCAGGAATTATATTAATATTATTAATAAGTATTTCGTGCGCACGTTATACTTATTGCGTGGCCACGAAGTAGTATTTCGTGCGCACGTTATACTTATTGCGTGGCCACAATTAAAATTTTTTTTTGACCATGTCATCAGAGGGGCTCCGTACACAAGGGAGCGTGTTCTATGTTTACAGAAGTAAACATGAAAGGTAGAGCTGGAGCGCATTGGCAATCTTTCATTTCTTTCCCAGCCTCAGCCCGCCATTTTGACCCCGGAGCAGAAATACACATTATACATTTTCTTATTTCAAGTGCATACCTAAATATCTCATTATAAAGGCAGAAATATTCATTCCATTGATTGATCAACCTATTTACCAACTCAAAATAATACACTTAAGTAAAACAAATACAATTTTAATTTTGTTGTTTTTGTTTCATCTTTTGCAGTTTAATGCTGCAGATGGCAAAACTTTTGTTATTACCCCTAATATAAAAAAACACAAAATGGAGCTGTTTACAAATAAAAGATAAAAAAAAAAACCAAAGAAAACAAATATACTCTGTAAGTAAAATAAATGAATGGTGATGGTGAATGTGCATGAGTTAAAGGGTAGGTTGTTCCAAAGGTTCTTCCATGTTTTGTTTGCTCCAATAAAAGACGTTGATCTAAAGGGTTTGTAAAACTCTTCACCAGGAACTGGTAAAAAACCATATGACTGCCCACGTGTATAATGAGCTACCTAAGAGCTACCTATTTATACTGTGAAACACCCAAAACCCAAGCTAAAATTAATTAACTAATTAAGTGAATGACTAAACAAATCCTATTCTAAATAACAAATCACAATAAATAATCCAAATTCTAAGATTTAACAAAGAAATGGAGAAATAGCTCCTACACCCCAGCCCCTAATTGTGCATTAAATCACAATTATATCTCTAACTAAAGGAGCTATGCTTTTTTTTTTTATGAATTATGTCTATTAGGTATTTTTGAACATTTATACAAAAATTGAAAAGGAAAGAACAATAAAAGTGCAAAACTTATACAGCACTGATACAAAAAACAAGACAAAATCAAAAATCGGAGGCATGTACATAAATTACAGCATCATATGAGAAACATAACCAATTTATACATACACGTCATTCAGATTCACATTACTGGTTTTTCATTTTTGAGATTTTTAAGTAATCAAGAATATGTTCCCATCTTTTTTTAAAAGCATGAAATTTCCCATTCATACAGTATCTCAATCTTTCTAGTACAATAAAAGCAAAATTTTCCGTAACTGGATTGAAGGTAACCTGACTCCACCAGATGGATTTGCTCCGCATATCCATCTGGAAATCTTCCGTAGAAGTAATTTTGGGAAGGGGCGAAAATACTGGTTAGCTGATTGGCCTATGTTGGTAATAGACGGGCCAAATAAACCAATCAGATCAACAAAGCATATGACATAACAAAGTGACGACGAAGAGGAGCCAATTGATAGATCAAACTCTTGCCGAAACCAGTCGGGAGAAGAGCAAAAACATCTTTTCCTCTGAGAAAAGCTTCCAGAGCAGTGTTTCGCTCTTCTTTCAGTGAAGAAATACTGTAATTCCGATAAAACTTGCTCGATAGCCACACTAACGCTAGTTTCATCGGCTGAAGCCGCCATGTTCTTTAGACTGAACTGTCGCGCTTCTCGTTGCGTCACACCTCAACCAGCCTCAAAGCCAACGCTGATTGGACGTTCGTTTGGTGAACGGTTCCAAATTTTCTTCAGCGGAGAGTCTCCAGACTGATTAGCGAGTGAAATCTTTAAAGCTCGCAAGATCAGGATGGTCTCACGAAGCTAGATTGAGGGGGCATCAGAGCCAACCCATTTAAGCATTATTGATTTTCTGGCCAACATCAATAGAATTTGCACAGTTTCTTTATGAGTATCCAGATGACTGGGTATAAACCCAAGGAGACACATGACTGGGCTAGGGAGAAGTGCCTGTCCTATAGCGGAGCTAATTTCTTGACATACTGCTTGCCAGAATGCCTCTATAATTTTACACTCCCATAAACAGTGAATTCTAGTCCCTGTAATTATTTTACATTTGGGACAATTTGGGGAACTTCCCGGTGTGTATTTGCTATATATATATGGATATGTATACATTATGTAAGATATTATACTGCATTTCTTTGTAACGGTTGTATACTGAGATTAGGGCTGCAACAGCGAATCGATAAAATCGATAAAAATCGACTTTTAAAAGCGTTGGCAACGAATGTCATCATCGATTAGTTGTGTCGCGCGATTAATGCGTCATCCCCCGCCGTCGGCAGCTGCTGCCGTGGGGCGCCAATTGTTTGAACCCCTTAGGGGCTGTCTTTTTTTGCGCTTTATGAAACAAAGTACCCTATATTTTGTGGATGTACAGCTACATTTCTCATGTAAGTTTGTGTAGTTTTAACACAAACATTTATTTTTCATATTGCACCAGTACAGTTAATGAGCAACCTGTACTTGTGTGCTTGTTTGTTCTGTCTAAAATGTTTATTTTGGAATAAAGAGGTTAATATAAAAAAATATTTTTTGTCCGATTCATCGATTAATCGAAAAAATAATCGGCCGATTCATCGATTTTTAAAATAATCGTTAGTTGCAGCCCTAACTGAGATACTAAGGAACTATTCTAACAACCTCAATAATACTATATTAATACAAAGACATGAATTATTCTTTGTTCTACGTTTTCATAATAATGAACCTGCAAGAAAATAAAGAAAGAAGATAATAGAAGGAATAGGGATGTCTTAAGTCTGTAGATGCCTCCAGGAGCAGACAGAGCTTTGTCACTGGCCTTTCCAACACACTGGTTTTGGTCTGAAGTTGCACTGAACGAACCAGGCCTCATGCCTCAGCTCTGACTGCCAGGACTCTCCCCATCTGCCAACATCCTCTGGCTGCAGTAGCATCTGTGATCAGGACAATGTCTCCAGGAGAGATGTTTTTTTTTTTCCCTTTCATCCACTTTTGTCTTTCCTGCAGTAATGGCAGATACTCAGAGATCCATCTTTTCCAAAATAGTTCAGCCATATACTGTACTTGCTTCCATCTGCGCCTGAGGTACAGGTCTCGTTTCTGAAACAGTCCAGGTGGCAGAACGGGTTTCCTCTTTAATGTCAGAATGTGATTTGGTGAGAGGGCTTCTAAATCATTTGGATTCTCAGAGACCAAAGTGTCATGATTTTATCCAAAGATCTGACCCACATGCAGAAAACCAAACAGAAAGACCAGGGGTAGGTTTAACAGGTTTATAATGAACTGGTAGAGAGGAGTCCAGTACTGCTCTGAACACTGGCGAACCGAGACTGAAAAGTGAAGGGGAACATCCTGCGGTTAGTTCAGGCTCAGAGGGAAATTTGTGTTTCGATTTGTAAAAGGTAATAAAGGCTGCAGGACTCACGTTTCAAGAAGAGGTGTCTTTCTTTGAATCCAGTCGGTGTGGATTGTTCCAGTAATTGACTTGCTCGTTGGAGGGTGGACAGGGTTTACCCAGGTTGAGGTGTTTCCTTGAGGAACGGAGGAGCTGACTGCCACTTAGATTTCCTATGGTACTAGAACGGTTGCTTGTGGAGATGAATCCCCTGCTCCGTGTGAAGCCCAAACAATCCTTGTGGAAAAGTTGATCCAAACCACCTGTTTGAATCCTCAGCTCAGTTTGATGCTCAGACAATCCTTCCAGGGGGGAGAAGGTCCGAAACATTCCGTTTGCAGGAAGACTTCCGAGAGGCAAAGACAAAAAACAGCAAGGTTAAGACTCAGTAGATTGGACACAATAGATTGGGAGACAGATATTGATGCAAAGGACGAGTCGCAGCAACATACCATGGAATGCATGCCAACAGAAAAAGATGGCGAGATTGCGACTCTAACTGCAAACCAAGTTGAACGGAACCGTGAGCTTGTTGCTCCGCGAATTTGATAGAAAAACATCACCAAGAAAAGGAGGACTTCAAAAAACACTATGTAAACAAATGCTTTAACTGGAACATCGTACAAAATGACAAAATAAAACCTAAGTCTGTCTCTCAGTCTAAACATTTGAAACTTGTGTAAAAGTTCTGTTTTTATTGTGTTCTGGTAACTTCAATGGTTTAACAGTTTCCTCAGATTGATTGAATTTAAAAACAAAAAACAAAAGGTGGGACAACTAAAAAATGAACAAAGCCTGAATGACAAATGGCACCTCTATTTTATCCTTAGAACAAGTATAAAATGAGCAGTGACTACACTATAGATCATTTTGGTGCCTCCAAACTTGTGGCACACATGGATAACATCATCTAGTTCAGACTACAACTCTTACTTTGGGAATATGTGCTTAACTCTATTTTCTTTAAGATTTTTTTCATTGTTATTATAAGCAGGCCAGGTGCACAATCTCTGCTTTGGAACCACAGCACTGAGCATTGTGTGCACTGCACAAAGTATACCTGCTGAAAAAAAGAATGCAACTGATTTTTGCATTTACTTAATCATATTTAGGCCCCGTCCACACGAAGCCGAACCCTGGCCTAAACGCACAAATTTTTCACCAAACCATTCTCTCATCCACACGAAGCCGGCGTTTCGGGGGTCTTTAAACGATCTTTTTTTTATTCAGCCTTCAGAGTGGGAAGATTCTGAAACGCCGTTTTCGCGTTTCCATCTTTAAGCTCTAACCGCATTTTTTTTTTACACGCATGCGTCATAGCGTCGCCTCTTAACACGCATGCGCGACACAGTATCACAACAACAATGGCGCCGTACTGTGTTGAATGGTTGCTGCTAATGCTACTCACCCTGCTGTCGGGCTTACAACAGAATCTTCTTCTTCTGGAATATCTCCAGGAAGAACAGAGCAATATCGACGACATAGTTCAGCACCTGAATTTGACTTAACCATGAAAATGGACCCGCAGGGCAACCATGTATAAATATTAGTGCGCATGCCCAACATTTCGTCGCTTATTTTTGCATTGGTACCACAGCGCCACTTACAGGCCTGGCATACATTTTGCAGCGTTTTCATGCATTCGTGTGGACAATCACATTTATTTTACGTCTCCGTCTTTACGACAAACGTTTTGGAAAATATCAGCGTTTCGTGTTCGTTTTGACTTCGTGTGGACGGGGCTTTAGTTACTTTAACACAATGGTTTTATGTCCTACCTTACTAACATGAAACAATTGTGTTAAAGTAACTAAATATGATTAAGTAAAAGCAAAAAAACGGTTGCATTCTTTTTTCAAGGAAGGACTCACCTTGGGTTTGTAAAAACTGCTAAATGGGACAATTGTAGCTTCATATGTAGTGCTTTTCCTTGGGTGAAATAAATGTTACTCCAATACTGAAATCATACTGTCATTCTCTAAACTGAAATGTTGAATGACATGAAAAGGCAAGAACAGATAAAATACAATTATTCTCTAAGTTGTTCTTTCTTTCAGATATTGAGCTTTGCAATATAAATGAGTCTGCTGGTGAATGGACAATATAAATAGGCTCTGCCTTGCCTTTTTGGAAAAGCCTGATTATGGGCTGTTCTCAGCTCAGGAACTGTGTAAGACCCGTATGATATCTGGTTGTTCAATAGGTTTGCCTAAATAAAAGATTTAGATATGACTTATCAAGTTATTCCTGCAAAAAGGTCTGACGTTGCAGGGGCAGGCAATGAAAAGTGTTTGGAGCATGCTCTTGTTCTGATGCCAGTTTGTTTCAGCCTTTATCCAGTCTTAGGCCCCGTCCACACGAAGTCAAAACGAACACGAAACGCTGATATTTTCCAAAACGTTTGCCATAAAGACGGAGACGTAAAATAAATGTGAGCGTCCACACGAATGCATGAAATCGCTGCAAAATGTATGCCAGGCCTGTAAGTGGCGCTGTGGTGCCAAAGCAAAAATAAGCGACGAAATGTTGGGCATGCGCACTAATATTTATACATGGTTGCCCTGCGGGTCCATTTTCGTGGTTAAGTCAAATTCAGGTGCTGAACTATGTCGTCGATATTGCTCTGTTCTTCCTGGAGATATGCCAGAAGAAGAAGATTCTGTTGTAAGCCCGACAGCAGGGTGAGTAGCATTAGCAGCAACGGCGCCATTGTTGTTGTGATACTGTGTCGCGCATAAGTGTTTAGAGGCGACGCTATGACGCATGCGTGTAAAAAAAAATATGCGGTTAGAGCGTAAAGATGGAAACGCGAAAACGGCGTTTCGAAATCTTCCCACTTTGAAGGCTGAATAAAAAAAAAGATCGTTTACAGACCCCCGAAACGCCGGCTTCGTGTGGATGAGATGCTGGTTTGGTGAAAAATTTGTGCGTTTAGGCCAGGGTTCGTCTTCGTGTGGACGGGGCCTTAATGTAGAAGGGCTGGTCATATCACAGGTTATTTGCATTACAATGGGGACAGTTAGCAAGATAGAGTGAATACACAAACTTGAAGAGGGGAGGGGGGCTTGCAGGAAAACTGAAATTCTCTGGGACTTCTAGTTTTAAAAAAGACAAGTAGTGAAAACAGTTGAGGATATTTAACTGTAAATAAAAATAGGTGTGACTCATGACAATGATCTGATAATCTTTCTCATCCTAGGTTTCTGGAAGGCCACATTGGCTGAAGTCTTTTCCTCTTGAAGCAACAGCTATTCTATTAATCTTGATGATTACACACCAGACCGTCTGCCATTCAGATTAGTGTCAGAAAAACACAAGGTGACAGTATATTATCTTCCTGCTATTTATTCTAAATCAGCCATCAAAGACGGTTTTAGTACTTCAGTGCTCTGCTTACAGCTGAGCTCAGGGCTAATTATTTCCCCCTGAATCCTGAAAAGTTATTTCCTCCTCGGCTGACCAACTGTTGTCTTTTAATATCTCAATGGGTTTAAAATAAACCCTCCTCTAAAAGGTGTATTCGACTTCTGCTATCCATCTGATTTTTAAAAGCACCATACTAGTAGTTAATATACTACTGATTTTGTTACATTTTATCCATGCAATATTATCCTCTGCAAAAAAATAGAGTAAAAAGTGATGCATCAAGTAAAAAATAAAGAAACATTCAAAATGATCTTGGAGGGTTTAAAATGAATATAAACCTGTAACAAAATTGCTTTCTCAATCATTGGCCCACTTCCATAGTCACCTAAAACACTGAAACATCTCAGAACAATAGTCGGGGGGGATCATCATCTTCCAGGAAGTCACATTATAATGGAGACAAAGGGTTGAGCCTTTACTGACTAGAAAACCAGCCGCTGGAGGCTTTGATGTCTTTCTCTGTTCTTTTACAGCTCTAAATTCGGGCAAAGAATTTCAATGGTTTTTTAAATGTGTGGGAACCAATACTGGACACAGCTGAAGCATGCAGCTCCTGAGTGTAATTTCAAACACACATCATAAATGTTTTAAACTAGCAGATTTTGTTTGCTCATCTTGACTCCAAGTTGTGTTTATCGATCCAAAGAAATAACACTTGGCTCCTCTGATCCTCCTTCTGTCCTCTGTGCAGCCTCAGCAAACTATAGCTAAAGTAAATAGGCTGACTGGACACAAAAAAAAGCTGTCCCAGTGCTCACCTGGCACCCTTCCCTGAAACTTTAACTTCTCTTTTCCCTTCCAGCTAAGCTCTACTCCCTACAGTGTGTCCACAAAACCATACACTGTACTTAGCTCCTAACTAAAAAATATCAACTGGAATAAAGAAAAAAAGAAACCTTGTTCTCTGGTCATGGACTGAACTCTAAAACCAGGTAAGTGACTCACGCATTCATAATCATCCTACGTAATATTATTGTGGTCACTATTCTGTCTTTCTTGTAGAGATTCCTGCCTTAGACGTCCTAGCCCCCTAGCTACTGTAGATCAACAGTTTTTGTAAGTGATCCCACTGTCGGTCCTGCCTGGAATACTGGGTCCTCTCTTCTGAGTCATGACAGGTGGAAAAGGAATCACTGTGGGGAGGAGACCAGGGTTACTGGCCGAAAACAAATCAGCGGTGTTGAAATGAATGAAACTAAATTAATGATGCCACCAACCTTCTCGAAGCTGAGAGGTTGTGCTGGCTCTGATGACTGATCCCAGTGGCTCCATTTGGATGATTTAGATCAGTGATTGTTACAAGTATCGCTGGCGCTATATAGGGCTAAGGCTAGCGGCAGAGTCGTAGTTAATATGGGCGTCATGTACAAAGGAAGCAGTCCACAGGGCAAAGATTTCCAGAAGGGCCAGGAAAATGGATATCTGAAAACCAGGCAAAATAATCTGTGAAAGGGCACACCCTTAACTGGGCAGAAGTATCCAGGGGCAGGAGGCAGGTCCAAGTCCAGGCTTGGGTCATACACGATCTGACAGAACAATTCAGATAGAAGTAGAGGAGCAACAGACTTGGTCGGGAGCAAGGCAGGAGGTTGATGTTCAGAGACCAGAAGTCAACAGGAGTATCCAACAGAGGCAAGGCAGACAGGAGAAAAACAGGAACAAGACAGGTCAAGACCAGACGGTCAAACAGGGATTGTTCTACAGAATCTGCCTTGTGACCCACAGGGAGAGCCAGGAGTCTACAGTGCTCCATCCAGGTGCAGCAACTCTCAGTAAACGGAGATATCGCTCTCTCTTATCAAAAATACAATATCTTTGTCATGATGGGTTAACGATGCAGGCCCATATGCAGAACACGACGGAGGCAGGGTAAAAATTTAACAGAGTTTATTGAGTCTGCACAAAACACAAGATCATAAACTTGATCTGGAACTGGTTCGGGCTGGTTAACTGAAGTCTTGACTGGGACCAGAGACTGTTGGTTAGCAGAGTTCACGAGGAGCTAAAGCATCTAGCTTCAGACCTAGCATAGCAGACCATGATCAGAGCCTCCAGCTCTTCACAGAGAACAGCAGGGGATATCCACATAGGATTCTTCAGGTTGATCCCACATAGGAATCTTCAGGTATATTCCACATAGGAAACTTCAGGTAAATTCCACATAGGAATCTTCAGGTTGGCTCACCAGGGCTGATTGGCAGGTTTAGCTCACCCAGAGCTTCAGGCTAGAGACAGGCTTCCTGTGAGGCAGCTCACCCAGAGCTTCAGGCTAGAGACAGGTTTCCTGTGAGGCAGCTCTCCCAAAGCTTCAGACTAGCGACAGGTTTCCTGTGAGGCACAAACAAAGGAGAGTTAGAATCTGATCTCTCACTAGAGACAACTAAGATTCTTTCAGTTACAGAGGCTCAGGTTGCTAACCAAACTAAGATCAACACTGCGGCGTAGAAGCAAGGTCTGGCAGGTGTTTATAAAGGGAAGGTCTCCTGATGAGTAGATGCATCACAGGTGTGCTGGAAGACTCCAACCCTAGGAGACCCATGGCGCACTCTGCTGGAGACAGAAGGTAATTTCCAGATCCCAACAGTAACTCCAGTCCTAAACAGAAAAAACAACAAAGAGCAGAAGAGGATCCTCGGCGCCCTCTAGTGGGCAAGCCTGAGGATCCCAACAATCTTGACAATTTCACCATACATTTTTAAGCAATTCTTACGATATTAATCAGTCCTATTAATCAACCAATTATTCAGCAGCAAAAAAAATGTCTGTTTTGCAGTAATCTGGTTCTGCACACAGCCTACTTGCCTACTTAAGCAAAGTTTTTTTTCTTCTCCCTAATGTGGCCTAACTGGGAAAAGCTTCCATGGCAAGAAAAGGAGGTTTGTGTAAGCAAGGATCTTATAGTCAGCTCAACAGGAGGGCTTCATGTGTCACTCTGAGGCTCATGCCCCTCTAACGTCTATACAGAAGCAGTGCTGCTTAGTTTGGAGAGCAGAGCAAAGCATTTTGCTCCACCAAAATGCTGCAGTAATTGCAGACTGTAGTAATTATTCTGAGATCACATATCTCCAATAAGATCACAGCATGCATATTTTCAAAGCAGTTTAAAAATTAGGGCTATAAAACAAACTTGTCATGCACATTGCTGGTACAAACATTAGATAAATTAACAGGTTGATCCAAGGAGCACATATGTATATGTATATGTCTATATGTATACACACAGTGCATTGTGGAAGCTAGAGTCATGGGGTAAAAACCCTACCAACACTACCGACTTAAATAGCAGCTTTAGAGTAATAAAAACTGTCCTCTATATATTCTGGTTTTATCTGATTATCTGACAACAGCTTTTCTTTTATTTGTCATTAGAGGCCTGTATGTGAAAATGAGCTGACAGGAAATGTGGTTGAGAGAGTGGGGGAAAATCCTGCAGGAAAGGTTTAACAGGATTGGAATTGAACCTGTAACAGATGCATTGAGGACTAAGGTCCCCCTGCATGGGTCAAACACATAACCCCTAAGCCCCCATCATGCCCAACAAACAAAAGCTTTATGCTGTGAACAAAATTATTAACAAGTCATTAAAACACAGAGTACAGTAAACAGGCCAGAACTAGTGTAGAAAGTGATGTGGGTGTAAAATTGATCAGCAGATGCATGATTATTTCTAATGTAGCATTCTGAGTTGACAGATGGGGAGAGAATCGCTGGGAATGAAACAAGCTGGCATAGGACAACAGCTTTGTTTTAAAACAATCGGATGCCTTATTTGTTGCGTTGATGGTGCTCACGTCTCTGCAGCCATACTCTGATGGACCATACATCCCAATCTGTGTATATTGGATCCACTCTAGAGAAACAAGGGCAGAAGTTTCTAGGATGTGTCAGCAGAACTGAGCCCTCCTCCATCTCCAGGGAGAGTCCTGTCATTATATCTCTGCCAGTTCAAATCCATCATCTCTGACAGCTTTAAAGACCTGTAGAAATGCTAAGAATTGTTATGATGAATCATCCAAATTTAAGAAGAATTGCTGAAAGGATCAAAAGGCTGAAATGAAGTGAGTGCTGTATTCGTACTGCTGATTAGATATGGATAAAAGCATTTGCCTATTTGGCAAATGCTTTTATCTAAAGCTGTTTGTGGAGTTCAGTCAAGGAAACATCATATGTCCTTCTGGGGTAAATGTAGCAGCATGTTTACCTGAACTTACTCCTGTTAGTTCAGGTTTAGGCTGGTAACAATATTTTATGCAAGAACATCAGATACATTTAAATCCTGTTTTCTTTTTTTAAAGTTGTAAGGAAGTGATATTTAAAGTCAAATAACTCTTTCTTAAACATGTATATAAATGTTCTGTTTATCAGACCATATTGTCCCAAAAGTTAGAAAATTTCTATTAAAGAAAAATCATGTCTTAAAATCTGTTTTTTTTTTCTTGTTATTTAATGCAGCCCAGTTAGTTATGCGTCAGCTTGTATGCCTAAATTCGTCCAATCATATATCAACGGTCATCTGTCAATCAAATTTTTTTGGTCATAGGATCTTGACTCATATGTTGTAGCTAATATACACAACGGCTGAAATAAGAAATAAGAATCATTTTATTTACCATTGAATTACATCCAATTGTTCACAGGGATGGAGGTCTGTGTCTGGCTTAAAGCTAAGAGAACTGGCAGCGTTGCGAGACGAGGGCTCAAATATGTATGGCTGTAAGCCTTCGTTGCCGCTTTCCTCCTCTAAATAAAACATGTATGACGGAGGAGACTCATCCACGAACTCCAACACAAACCTCTCCTCCTCTTGCATGTTTCCGCTATCCATAGCGTTCTTTGACAGTGTCATTGCTAAGTGCTACTTGGTCCAAATGTAATTTCCCATTGGGAACCTACTAGCACTAAGTTGCTAACTGGTAAGCAAGATGCTCGCGAGACACTGGCCACAAAAAATCTTGCTTGCGATCCTTTTGCCACAACAACCCCGCCCCCTTGATAATCGACCAATCACATTCACCTTATTTACGTGTAAAGTCGGGCACCACTCAGGAGAATTCGGAACTGCAATGGTTGGAACAGCTGCTTCCCTACGACTTCAATGCTGAAGATTCAACATCATCTGGTTTAATTAGCTTGCTCTGAAAGCTTTTATAACCCAAGTGATCGTATAGGGCAAGGCTAGTCTTGTGTTAAGTGCATTCTAACCTAATACCGTCATGTGATAAACACTAAGGCAGAAAATAAAAAAATAAAAACTTAAATTAGTGAATCAGTGGAGTAATAAATGTCCTTTTTTGTAATGGAAATACTAATTAAAGATGATTAAAATCAAGCCAACTTGTATTTGCCTTCCATATAATCTATAAATTCTTTCATCCATCTTGTAGTCTAGGGTTGCAGGGGAGTTGCTTTCTAGCGCTAGCAGTCACTGGGGGGAAGGCATGAAGCATCAGAGGGCATCACAGCGACACACAGGACAAGCTTCATGTGCTAAAGCATTACTTAAAGGGTTCTTAGACTAGGTAGTGTTACATCCCTAGTTAAACTGATTGTTTTAAGATGGTGTGAGGAGGCCTGAGGATCCATGGACAAATCCTACACGTGCAGGGGGAACAGAGAAACTCAATGCAGAAAGACCCCTGAATGGGAATTGAACATGGGACTCTCTTGCTGCATGCAACAGTTACCAAATACAACTGTGCTGTTATTGATATTATTATACCAAAAAGCCTCCGGTGTTCCGCTCCAACTTGTTAGAGCTTGAGGAAAGCATGCGAAATATTATTATTACCCACTCATTACTCCATCCCGACAGTGTCTTGCCCATGACCAAAATCTAATAAGTTAGAAAAGATTCCCAAAGGAGTAAATCCAGATAATCTAATTAAATCAAAATAACTCCAACTTGGGAAAAAAGTTAAAATGATTAAATGTGGTTTATTTAACATAAGATCTCTTTCTTCAAAAAGTCTGCTAGTGAATGACTTGATTTGTGATAATCACATTGATTTATGTTGCCTTACAGAAATTTGGCTGCAGGTAGAGGATTATGTGAGCATAAATGAGGCAACTAATTCTAGCTATTTAAATTTTCACAAACCCAGAAATTCTGGGCGAGGAGGAAGAGTAGCAACAATCTTTCAGTATGACTTACTGATTACTCCAACGGCAGTTAATAATTACAACTCTTTTGAACATTTAACCTTTAGTTTTGCTCATCCAAATTGAAAAGCAAGAAAACCTATTCTATTTGTCACTTTGTATTTTCAGTTTGTTCATGTTAATGACAAATCTCCCTCATGCTCAAGGAATACCTGTGGAGTACCACAGGGATCAGTGCTAGGACCAATTCTCTTTACTATTGTTGCACTGACCTGCTAATTGCTGGCAGCCCAGGGCAGGGCTACAAGTGTGCACACCTGAAGTGCTGTGTCTGACACTGGTGAAGGCATAAATAAATACCTTTCATTTAAATCCCATATCATAGAGGTTTCTAGAATTTCATTTTTTCATCTGCACACTATTGCAAAAATTAAAAATTTTGCAATAGCCCAAGGGTGATGCTGAGAAACTACTCCATGCATTTTTTTACTTCAAGGCTGGACTATTGTAATTCCTTACTATCAGGAAGTCTACAGACTGTAGTTAAAAGCCTTCAGCTGATCCAAAATGCTGCAGCCAGAGCAGCTGCAGCTTCTCATGAAAATTAAAAAGAGAGATAATATCTCTTCTATCCTGGCTTCTCTTCATTGGTGGATTATTCTCTTCATTCTCTTCATCAGAGAAATATCAGCTGTGCTGCTGCCATCAACACCTTTGTTTATAGATATTGGAGATTGGTCTGTTTTTTTAGTGTAGTCCTGTTTCTCTGACTGTGACTGACTGGATGTGCTCTCTTCATCCTCTGACATGGGAGCTGGCTTGGAGTTCATTTGCCTGGCTGTGTGTTTCCTGGACGGGGCCGCCTTATACAGCTGCTTTTTGTATCTCTGCTTCTGTCTCCTTGAACCCCAGTCGGCCTCGGCAGATGGCCGCTCACACTGAGCCTGGTTCTGCTGTGTCTGACACTGGTGAAGGCATAAATAAATACCTTTCATTTAAATCCCATATCATAGAGGTTTCTAGAATTTCATTTTTTCATCTGCACACTATTGAAAAAATTAAAAATTTTGCAATAGCCCAAGGGTGATGCTGAGAAACTACTCCATGCATTTTTTTACTTCAAGGCTGGACTATTGTAATTCCTTACTATCAGGAAGTCTACAGACTGTAGTTAAAAGCCTTCAGCTGATCCAAAATGCTGCAGCCAGAGCAGCTGCAGCTTCTCATGAAAATTAAAAAGAGAGATAATATCTCTTCTATCCTGGCTTCTCTTCATTGGTGGATTATTCTCTTCATTCTCTTCATCAGAGAAATATCAGCTGTGCTGCTGCCATCAACACCTTTGTTTATAGATATTGGAGATTGGTCTGTTTTTTTAGTGTAGTCCTGTTTCTCTGACTGTGACTGACTGGATGTGCTCTCTTCATCCTCTGACATGGGAGCTGGCTTGGAGTTCATTTGCCTGGCTGTGTGTTTCCTGGACGGGGCCGCCTTATACAGCTGCTTTTTGTATCTCTGCTTCTGTCTCCTTGAACCCCAGTCGGCCTCGGCAGATGGCCGCTCACACTGAGCCTGGTTCTGCTGGAGATTTCTTCCTGTTAAAAGGGAGTTTTTCCTCTCCACTCCACTACAAGCATGCTTAGTGTGAGAGATTGCCTTCAAGTCAATGAGTCGATGCAATCAACTGGTTTTCATTAGATAGAAAACTTTGAATCAATGTGACTGTATGATCTGGTGAACTGAAAAGTGCCTTGAGATGACATGTGTTGTAAATTGGCGCTAAATAAAGAATATAAAAATAATGCTCTAATTTTTTTGTTACCAATCTGTCGTTACCATATTTAAATTTGACAAACGGGATCTTCTCTATGTTCTTTTTTCTCTTTGGTGCAATGGCAATAGGATCTTGACCTGGCTGGAATGCAGAAAATTAGCTTGGCTCCATATTTTGACGGTGAAGGACGGAGAAGACGTACATAGATGGAGAAAACATGTTGGCTTTTTAAAACTTTTTTACAAACGTTTTGTTCCTTTCCATTAATTTTCTTGTATAACAGATGTTTTTGTTTAGGTTAGGTTTTCTAAATTGATGTTATTATTAATTTAGTTATTGGTTCATCATAGTATCATAAAACCACTGTTTATCTCTGTGTATAGTACTGTGGTCCTGTGGGTGTTATGGTTTTCCCTTTTTGGGACATTTTCACTATCTAAGTAATTCTGTTTTGTTGGTCTTTGGTTTATTTTCCATTTTGTGTTATATTAAAGCCAGTCTTTAGTTACGCGCTGTTGCCTCCTTGTGCCTGTCTCCTTTACTCTAGTTCCCTTCCAGTCTCTTCCATCCACACCTGCTCCATATCATCTTATTACCCCTGTCTTTGTTCTGTCTCCCATATATACTCTCCCTTTGCAGTTCTTCAGTGCTGGTTCCATGTTTTTTTCTTGCTTCCCCATCTCTGGCTCTCCGTGTGAGTTTTCCATGTTGTTTGCTGATTTTTGGTTTTCAGTATTGTTGTGTTTTTGGATGTTTGCCTCAGTTTCTCTTCATTTAACCTTCAAGAAGACAGTGGGTTTTCAATTGCTCTTTAAATACAGCTGGTATATTTTATTTTCCAAAATATTAAGGTAAATCAATGCAATACATTAAAGATAAATTATATGAAATGCCACTTTTAAATAAAATGCCTTTTTTTAATAGACATTTTTATTCACTCTTTGGTTCTGATCTTCAAAGGGCTTGTGGGTCTTAAAACTGGATGCAAAAATGTTTGTAATTGAACATTCAGCATGTTTTTCTTCAACAACACACAGATCATATCCTAATAACCAAACTGCACACATGCAAAGTGAGTTTCCAAATTTAAACTCAAATGCAGTTTCAGTTTGGGGAATGTGAGAGTACTTATTTCTTACTCGTCAAAACAGGGATTTTTTTTGTGATTTAACAAAAATATTACCTTGCATGAAGCATGGTTAGGTTTAATGCTTATTTAATTTTGTTCATAACACTTTAAATAGGCTACATATGTGAGGCGAACTATATTATCTAGTATTATAATATTCTTAATTGTTGGCTTTAAACCTCATCTTTCTTTTCTTGAACCTTTCAAACCACCCTTAGAACAGGCAATTTGCTCATTTCAATTGGTTTAACCAAATTGTTTTTCACGCCTTAACATTTGCACAGCAATCTTTGTTGATCAACAACATGCGCATATTGCTTGTACTTAAAAAAAAAAATGAATGTACAATTTAGGGCCCCTTGTTTAAGGTCTTTATTAGGCCCTTTGCAATGTTTAAGTAAATAAAGGATTACTTCTCTATGGTTTGTTACCTTCTTGCAATGTGCAATTGTCCTGGGAGAAGGGTGTAGAACCTCAAGTTTTACCTGATAAAACAGTCCATTTATGTATTGCTTAAAAACACTCAAAGCCTGAAAAATGTTTGATAGTGTGCAATAGTAAATGAATATCAGAATAATGGGAAATCTGTGAATTCATCAGTTATTCATTATTTTCAAAGTTGAAGAATTAACATAGTTTCAGTGCTGGTGATTTGACTATAATTTGATATAAAGATCAAATTTAGATCTAAAATAAATCACAGAAATCAATTTCAAATTTGCTTCAGTTTGTAAATATAACTTAAATATAACTCAATTTGCTGTGTGCAGGTTGCAGCTGCCATTCCACAGAGTATTGTTGCGGTCTAAGATGTTTAAAGCACTGTGATAAGTTTGTCTATTTTGGAATAAATGTGATAAAAACAAATGAAAATGTAACACTTTATATACAATATGAGCATATTTTCTTCTTCTCCAGAGTAATTTAACTTTTCTCTTTGTTTCAGTTACACTTCGAACCTGATGGGTAACTCTAAAGCTCTTGAACAGCATTAAACATCGTAAATACCAAGAAGAAATCTAAAGTCAACGAGTCTTCGATTCAGGAATTTCCTTTTCCTGTTTTTTGTGTATCATAACATTTGTCAGAAACTCGCTGTAGGGGAGGAAGATATTGACTTAAGCAATCAAGTCAGCTTGTTTCGTTCTGAGCAGAGAATGAGCACTGTTTCAATCTTGATGACGGATGATGTCCTTAGACTGATGAGTTGTATAAGCAGGAGTTCTGAGTTTCTCTCAAGTGGACATCTGTCTTGAGGAAGCATTCTTATAGCATATTTTCTTTGCCTCCATTTTAGTCTCTTGTAGAAATAAAAAACACCCATCCTGAAAAATGGTTGCTGAGCTTTAATGCCTAGAGTCTGTTGCTTTAGAAGAAACTCATTGTAAATGTGTAATGATGCAATTCCCTCTTACATGACAGTGTTACTCAGCCTGAATATTAAACCTTTGGAAATCATTGTGTGTGTGTGTGTGTGTGTGTGTGTGTGTGTGTGTGTGTGTGTGTGTGTGTGTGTGTGTGTATATATATATAAAAAAAAAAAAAATAAAATAAAAAAAAAAAATATATATATATATATATGCATAAGGATAATAAAACTGATTTTGAATTTGTTGCGTGACAAATAGATTTTTTGAATAATGTGTTAACTAAATGACTGTAGTGCCGTTTAATCCTAACATTAAAATGCAGACAAGCAGTTATGTCCGGAAGTGTGGCTTTCACCTTCTTCTATTGAAAACCCTGACGTTTTTAACAACCACATGAATCCCTTTTACACTGGTCCCACCAAGCAAGAGTTAGTTAAAAAGACGACATGATTTATGTTCAAATAACATCTACATTTGGTTGAAAAGTGAAGGATGGAAAGCTGCAATTTTCAGATTGTTGAAAAGACTTTAACAGCTGGGTTTGCAAAGTCTTTTCAATGTCTATTTTTGGACAAAACTAGGACAAAATCAGACTGACCAAACGCAGCCCATTTTCAACAACTTTTTCTGGACTAAATAAGGACTATGACGGACTGACCAGATTTAGCCTAAAAATCAACATCTAAATGACATCTGGTGTTTTGGGGTGCTTGCCTGCCAGTAGTTTAAGTAACTGATCTTCAGCAACATGTTTACTGATGTATTACCTTCTTTTGACAGATTAGTCTATGAATATTTGCTTCAAGAGGGGTTCCTTCAATTATTGCTTTCCTCTTCAATGGCCATTGTGTTATTTTATGACTGAGGTCAGGCATCATTACATAAAATAATGAAGCGAGATGCATTTTTAATTACTTTTTTTGCGTCTAAAGCACACTGAACAAAACATGCGCCTGATAGAATGTGACGTAAAAGCCTACTTTTTTTTCTACAGAAAACATTAGGGGGGACTCTTGCCTTTGGCTTTTATCTAAGACAGAATAAATGTCAGAAACAGATGTCTTGAACAAATAAAACAAATCTGGTTATTGTAATTGGCTGCAGTTGTGATCTGATTGAAACTCAGGCTGATTAGAAGTGCTCAGGAGGAAGTGAGTGCAGCTGACCTTATATTTTCTTTGCCCTTTACTGACAGGAGCACAGAAACAGTTTCAAACAGTGTGTTGTTTACACCCATCACTACATTAGACTTGAAAGGAGCAATTGGCAATCAATCTGTAGTATTCATTAGACAAAAGGCGGCAGCAGAAGAAGCTTGTCTTACTCTTCTGCAAAACTTGTCTTAATGTTTGCTTCTTGTAAATAAAAATGTTTTTTTTTTTTTTTTTTCCACCTGTAGAAAATATCTGAATTAAAAAAAAAAAAAGAAGAAAAAAAAAAATCAAAACGGGTAGAGGAAATACTAAAAAAATCTATTTTACATCTGCAAATTTATTAGTTTGTGGCACATAAATCCTATATTCAGTGATGGCATCAACAATTGAAACAGTTACACTATATAAAAAGATGCACACATATTTTTGCCTCATATTCCAGTATAAGATCTTAATAACCTGTTACTGTTATAAATGGAAATTTGTGTTAGTTATTTTTTTATTCATAAAGATTATTTCTATCTGCTAAATTCCAGAATTATATAAAAAAAAATTACTGTATCTCTTTCTCTATATTTATTAGTTTACACACCCTAAGATCTCTATACCTTTAAACACTTTGGGAATGCCCAGGTAATATTTTGTCTTTGGAATCTTATGATAGACTTACTGACAGCATCTATGCTGATGTGAAATTAATTTACAACAATCAAATCCTTCTTATCATTGTTGATCAGCTTCTTTTGATCCCACTGGTATTCTAGATTAATCCTTGGTGTGGAAGCTTAAGGTCTTTGAAGTAGGGAGTCATCCTGACACCATTACTGTACTTAAATCTTAACATCCCACTTAGCAGGCATCAAAACATCATTATAGCTTCCTGACAGAATACCAATCAAATGGGTTTTATTTCTAGCTATATATAGA
The DNA here is from genome assembly GCF_016077235.1 of Cyprinodon tularosa. NCBI lineage: Eukaryota > Metazoa > Chordata > Actinopteri > Cyprinodontiformes > Cyprinodontidae > Cyprinodon > Cyprinodon tularosa. Next base: position 22,213 of record NW_024037793.1, read on the forward strand.
AACAGTAGGTCTCAGTACCCTGATTTCCAAATTGGGCAAAAAAAACCCCCAAACAAAATATTAAGAATGCAAAATAAACTCACTTCATGAGTATTTTAAGAACAAAAAAGGGAGGAAAAAAACATCTGGTGAAGAGCTTGTTTGGAGGAATTGCTGTTAGAGCTCAGAGGTGTATTTTTTTTTAAACAAGAGAAGTTCTTTATATTCCTCACTATGATTTGTTCAAGAATATATGTTTTTTTATCATGAAAAAATATTTCTCATGCAATTGTGTTTTAAAGTATGATAATGTCAGGTTCAATTAAAGTTAAATTTACTATAATAGGATTTATGTCTAAGAAAAGGCGTTGCTTTATTTCTCCCACATTCAAAGTGTGGCTACCATCAGCCACAGGCACCCTGTTTATAAATGGACCAGATATTCAACCTGCCAACCAGGGGAAGAATAAATGAGTCCACTTTTGGCAGGGTTACAACAGGAATGGCACCAGAAGGAACTGGGCCCAGATAATTATTATTTTAATGGTAATGGACTAGAAACAGGAGCCTCACTGGGCCTATTTTGACATTCAAATACATTGCTAAGATACTTTAATTGAAAGGAAATTAGAAATTTGCACTTTTCCTCTGGTGCATTAGTCATCACAGAGATCTCAGAGATATCCATGTAAACAGAAATATCCTGTATGGTGAGGTCCGCTCTGTGGCCCAGTCCATTTATTCCATTACGGTACATTAAATTAATGTTAAGGCATTTTAAAATAATTTCTTAGCAGTAAAATGCAGGAGAGCGGAATCCATTTTTCAGCTTGCTAAAACATATTTTAAATCTCCATAGTACGAGTCTGGAAAAATAACCTTCAATGATATCTGTTTATAAACATATTTTCTTTTTTAAAGTAATCTACTTTTTTATGAGTCTTGTTTTGAAACTTTTTTCACAATCCTCTGATAATTCCATTAGTTGTGCTGTGGATCTTTATATAAATTACATTTCTGTATAGGTTATAAAAAAAAATTAAAACTAATATTTATGTATTTGAAATCATTTCAAAACCAGAGATCTGTTGTTATTAACTAGAAAGTGGCATGCTGAGAGTTCTGGTAGTTTAATATTAAAGGAACTTGTAGGAATGAGCGAAGCCGGCAGACAGGCAAAGCAGCAGAATACAAAGCAGAACATCAGACTGAACTCAAGGAAGAAATTGTATGAATCATGCAGGACAAGCAGAAAAACCATAAACAAATTTGGGAGAAGGGAAACTTAAAAAGAACTAAAACAGTTGGAGATAAAAGGAGATAATGAGTGATAACAGGCGGAAAAAGAAAAACCTGAGAGAATTAGCAGGCAGAGGGCATAATAAACAAGAAGAAAAACAGGATCTAATCTGCAGAGGAATATTTAAGAATGTGAAGCATAATAAACATGAAAAGATGCAAAACCAGCAAGGAACGAAAACAGATATCTGAGAACTGAAACCTGATGGAATGTAACATAAAACAGAAAATCTCATCAGAACAATGAAACCAGGAAGAAACAAAATATGATACAGAAAATTGAGATGTTCCCAGTGGGAAATGCCCAGAAGCCTTCCCTGGGAAGGCATCAGGAAAATCACCTTCACCAGTTGGCCACAGGACCTTCGAGTTAAGTCATATTACAGCAATTTACTCCTACGGAGGCACTCTTTAGTTGCCCTGGCTGTTTGTTTTGGGTCGTTATCATGCTGGAAGACCCAGCCACGACCCATCTTAAGTGCTCTTACTGAGGGAAGGAGGTTGTTGGCCAAAATCTCACGATACATGGCCCCATCCATCCTTCCCACAATATGGTGCAGTTGTCCTGTCCCCTTTGCAGAAAAGCATCCCCAAAGAATGATGTTTCCACCGCCATGCTTCACGGTTGGGATGGTGTTCTTGGGGTTGTACTCATCATTCTTCTTCCTCCAAACATGACGAGTGGAGTTTAAACCAAAAAGTTCTATTTTTTGTCTCATCAGACCACATGACCTTCTCCCATTCCTCCTCTGGATCATTCATATGGTCATTTGCAAACATCAGACGGGCTTTGACATGCGTTGGCTTGAGGAAGGGCACCTTGCGTGCACTGCAAGATTTTAATCCTTGACGCCGTAGAGTGTTACTGATTGTTTTCTTTGAGACTGTGGTCCCAGCTCTATTCAGGTCATTGACCAGGTCCTGCCGTGTAGTTCTGGGCTCATTCCTCACCTTCCTCAAGATCAATGATGCTCCACGAGTTGAGATCTTGCATGGCGCCCCAGACCGAGGGAGATTTTCTGTTATTTTGTATTTCTTCCATTTTCTAATAATTGCACCAACTGTTGTTGCCTTCTCACCACGCTGCTTGTCTATTGTTCTGTAGCCCATCCCAGCCTTGTGCAGGTCTACAATTTTATCCCTGATGTCTTTACACAGCTCTCTGGTCTTGGGCATTGTGGAGATGCTGGAGTGTGATTGATTGAGTGTGTGGGCAGGTGTCTTTTATACAGGTAACGAGTTCAAGCAGGTGCAGTTAATACAGATAATGAGTAGAGAACAGGAGGGCTTCTTAAAGAAGAACTAACATGTCTGTGAGAGCCAAAATTCTTACTGGTTGATAGATGATCAAATACTTATTTCACACAAAAAAATGGAAATTAATTATTTAAAAATCGTACATTGTATTTTTCTGGATTTTTGTTTTAGATTCCATCGTTCACAGTTGAAGAGTACCTATGATAAAAATTACAGTCTTCTACAAGCTTTCCAAGTGGGAAAACCTGAAAAATCAACAGTGTATCAAATACTTGTTCTCCCCACTGTAAGATGTAGAAGGCATAGGATCAGGACTAGAAGCTGCTGTTCAACAAAGAGGGTCAACCATCAGATTTTAAGACTAAACTGGAATAAGTGGCTGTGCTTTCAGCTAAGAGGAGACTGCAGAGTTAACTGACAGCAGCTCAGATTGATTACAGGATTTCAGGGAGCTATAGGTGCTCACTGGATGAGTGCATGGTGATATGTGTGCGCATGTGTGTGCGTGTTTGGCTACAGCTGCTCCCTCTCTCCCTCCCCTCTATGCTTTCAGTCGTCTCTAGGTCCTGCATTTGCTGGTTGTGCTCGGAGCTCCTGCTGGTAGAAGCGCGCACAGAGAAGAGTGCGGAGGGAAATGCACAAGGCTCTTCCATCAAGTCTCTGTGGCTTCAAACACCGACAAGGAAACCTATTTACCGGCTCTAGGGGATCCTTGATGAACTTTGCCACTGTTTTTCCGTGAATGCAGAATTTTATTTGGCTTTTTCTAGAAAATCCTGAGGATTTCAAGATCCAAAATGACCCACACATGTATCGTAAGTAAGCTAAATATAATAAAATGTAACATTTATGATTTTGTTCTTATAAAGGAAGTAGAGCTTGAGCTGTCTTTAATATATTTTTCTACAAACTCTGCAGACATTGTTTCAATTTGTTTCTTGGAATTATACAACAATTAATAATAGAAATTCTAATAAAAATAACTGTATACCTTTATATGTATTTTACCATGTCCCCACAGGAGGGTAATATTGGTTATTTAGTTTTAGTTTGCTTATGATTGTAATAACTTTAAAAAAAAATTATTTTTAGAGCAAGAACCCTCTTTGCCTCAAGGCCTTGTATTTAAGTTGTCTAATAAATTCAAATAAAAGAAAAGATGCTGAAAATATTCCTATTTGCTGTCCTGTTTGATTTGCTGTCTTCTACTGTTTTTTTCAGACATCAAATTTTGCAGTTGATATCTGTAACGTATGTTTTAAAATGATCAGAATGATGGACCAAACATCCTACAGGGAAAGGATGGAGATGAGGGAGGTATGCACCAGGTTTATCTTCATCAAAGGTGAAAAAGCCTATTAATGCGTGGTAAATTATCAGGATCGAACAGCCACTCCCAGGAGGAATGAACGTGCTTATGTTGCATAAGGAGTGTATTGGGACCACAGATGAACAGCATCATGACTCCAGCTGACTCATAACATGTGGCTCAAGATGGAGAGTGCTTTAGAGATTTTCACCCACATGCTCCTGAGGAACTGGAAGACCACAGGAGTAGAATATGGAACCTGATCCTACATCTCTGGTAAGGAATTTTTTTAGCATGTTTATAGGATCTTAATAACCACTAATAGATTCCTATTTGATAATGAATTTCTGTTCATTCTAGTGCTAGTTTGTCTAATATTTATCTATTTTATTAGAAACAAGCATGGATCAAACCCAGGACCAGCCCAGCTTCTCTCCACTGCTTTGGGAGAAACTCAACGACTCAATGAGTTTCCGCATCACTACAATGCTGACTTCTTCCATCAGCTCCCCTACTGCTCCACTCTACCCTCTCCCCACACTGCGGCCCTCCTCCCTTTCTCCACACACCCCCTTTATCTCATTCCCTCTTTTTTTCCCAACATCCTCCTCAGCCATCAATGAATCCATCAACGTCTCCTCCTTTCCCTTTTCCCTCTCTAACATCTCATACACTGATTTGAAGGACTTGGAGAGTATGCTTCTGTGGACCCTCCATGAACCCAGCACCATCGCCCTGACCATCATGTACTGTTTGTCGTTCATCTTGGGATTTATTGGGAATTTGATGTCCCTACGAGTTCTGACCAGCAGGCACAGTCAGCGGCTCGCAGGTGTCAGTGCCACAAGGAGTCTCCTGGTGAATCTGGCTGTGTGTGACCTAGCTGTGGTGTGCGTATGCATGCCCATCACTCTGGGGAACAAAATCTACACTGCCTGGGTGTACGGTGACCTCCTGTGCCGTGCCGTGCCCTTTACACAGGCCGTCTCAGTGTCTGCCAGTGTGCTGACGCTGACAGTGATCAGCGTGAACCGCTACTACAGCGTTCAATCTCCTCTAAAAGCTCGGTCCATGTTTACACGCCGGAGGATCTTGGTGACAGTCTCCGTGGTGTGGATATTGTCGTCAATGATGTGTGCCCCAATAGCGGTGATGAACCGTCGGCGAGAGCTCAGCTTTGAGACTTTCACCATCTTGGTGTGCCAGGAGGAATGGCCCCAGCTTCGCCTTAAGCAGGGGTAGGTACCACAGACAGATGAAAACAAGTTACTTCACGACTGCTCCACCTACTTTTGAAAAAAAAGTACACATTAAAATTTGAACCTAAGTCAATGCCATTTGTGTGGTGCAATAGTAGCATATATTTATCAAAACAATGTTTTTGGTGCTTTAACATGATGACAGAGATGTTAAACATTGATATGACGTCAATATTGTTTGCTAAATTTGCAACAATGTGATAGAAAATATTAAGCTATTAGTACTAAAGTACTTTTGTTTAAGTTGTCCTGCTGAGTAGAAGGTTACTTTAACCTTTCTAGATAACTTTAGAATCCAGTGACTATTAATTACGTCATAGAAGTGTTTCACTTGTCTGGTATTATATTTGAGCACATCGAGTATGGCTGTTAGGTTAGTTAGCTTCTCTAAATTCTCCTAAGGTGTGAGTGTGTGCATAATTGGTTGTTTGTCCTGTTTGTCTCTGTGTTGCCCTGCGATGGACTGGCGACCTGTCCAGGGCGTACCCCGCCTCTCGCCCATAGAAAGCTAGAGATAGGCACCAGCCCCCCTTGTGACCCCACTTGGGATAAGCATGACGGAAAATGGATGGATGGACATAGAGCTCTAAAAATATACAGTAACTGATTACTTCCCTGCACAGCCCAGAAAACACATTGACTTTCATTTCAATTGTAGCACATTTCCCACCAAAGGATGGGAGCTTGCAAGAGCGGAAAGAGTCACAACATAAATCTACCATATTGACTCCACAGTGTACCAGAGCTGAACAATATTATTTCTTTTTCAGCATCCAGATAGGCTCATCCATGAATAACTGAACCTGAGCTCCAGGGTTAAAAACAACTAAACTAAAAGCCACCCAGGAGTGTTTGGCCCTGCCTGTAAATGATATTTTATGCTAGACTGAGGTAAAGAGGGCTGTCACAGAAACATTTTTGATTTGCTGTGTAATGTGTTTGTAAGTAACTTTTTTCCAGAAAACAGGAGGTAGTAAATAACCTCATCGGGTCCCTTTTTGGTTTATTAGGGCCCAAGAGTCTCAGGTAACAGCCAGTGCATACACTCTTGCATGTTCTGGCATAAATTTAGTTGCTATGTTAATTCGGCTTCATTATTTGTGTATCACCTTTCAATTTGTGAACAAAATAAAGGCAGCAGCCACCAGCCAACCTCATATTGCTGATGTGTTTGTCTATATGAGTGGAAAAGACATTTCCATCATAATAATTTCTTGCATATTCTGTATAATAACAAGTCAAAATTATCATATAGAAAGAGCCAGTAGGCTCCTGATGCATTAAAATAAGTTATACAACATTTTTGAAAGTAATCACTTTGGGCCACATTCAAAGATGACAACTTGATAAAACAAAAGGGTCTTTTTTCTACTCTATCTACAGTGCCTTGCAAAGATAGCTATAGAAAACTTAGATTTTTTATTTTTTGCACATCTGGTAACAAACCAACAAGCGTCTATACTGGCAGAATAGACAGTGCTTTTTTTCTTTTACCATGTTCATAGGCAGAAACCCCTACGGTAGCTCTGGAGAGGCTGCAGAAAAGTTGTCAGAGTACAACCTGACAATGATGGACTCCACCAATTGTTCAAAGAAGGATACAGGAAGTCCCTTTTGACATTTACTGCACATTTACTGGAGACACTGGCAATATATGAAAGAGGAGCTCTTGTTAGATGAGACCATAATTTAAATTTTTGGTTAACATGCAAATTTGCTTTGTGTGGCAAACATCACACCAGCAGTTAAACAGGGTGGTAGCAGCTTTATGCTATGGGGATGCCGTTCTTAAGCAGGGAGAAGAAAATTGGTCAGAGCTGGTTGAAATATAGAGTACATTGAATACAGGGCAGATTTGACATTGATCCTGTTATACTGTATATAATCGTATGACCAGATCTTGAATGGAATAGTTTGGATCAAAGTACTATGTTCATGTGTCAGAATAGTTCAGTGGAAGTCTGGATCTAATCCCGACTGAAAATGTGGCAAGACAAAAGAAATACTTCTGTATATAGAGACTCATTAAATCAGACTAAGCTTCAGTTATTTTACAAAGGTCAAAATGTAGCCTTTACAGATGGGACACAATGATAAAGGCACACCCGCAAACAATTACAAAAAAACTCTAGAAGAATACAATATGTTTTCTAGTTATAATGGAAGTTTGGGGTGTGAGTAGTATTGCAAGGTGTTGTATTTAGTGTGTTGCCTAATAACAAATTTTGTGAAAGATCGGCAAATTTCCTGAAATCTGTTTTTCTTCAGGCTGGCAGTCTGACAGTGGGTGGCCATCTCAGTTATGTGCTAGGGGACAACAGAGAAACAAGAAGACAAAGAAAACAATAGCTGTTTTTTGGAGCAGAAAATCATAAATAACACCCTGAGGTAAATCGGGAACTGGCAACTCTTCCAAGAATTAAAAACCTTAAAGGGCCCTTTTCTTTCATTTGCATTCAAATCAGTAAAATGCTGAAAAACAGATTAAAAAAAGACATGCACCTTCAGAAACGCATGAATACAGTAAGCAGTTTATGAAGACATTAACTTCATACTGAATTTTTTTTATTTGTTTATCTAGATTCATTGGTGAATTTGTGACTTTGATAACTTTTACAGGCTGACTGAGAAAAAAACAAAACAAAGAACAACTTTTCTTATCTTAAAAAATCCGAAATGATTTGAAAAGTTCAAACATATTGTGGATTTATTTTAGTTAAAACAATGTCAAAATAACGTGCGAATGTAAACATGCACATTAATAGTTGAATAAAAATCCCTCAGTTTCAAGTAGATAGGTGGTTGTAACCATCATACAGCTTCTGACATAATGCTGGCTTAATATTTGATTACCAGTAATCACCATGCATAAAAGTTTCTCAGAAAAGACAGACTTAGACCCAATTCTGACTCAACTTAGACCCCAAATGTCAAACTGTGACTTCTGCATTTTACTGAAAGGATGCCTTGCTTGCTTAATGTCAGTAAATGAAGACTGGTTCAACTAATCATGATGTTGTACATATAAGCAGACAGTGAAGTCAATTATGGAGCTTACTGAGAAACAATAGGGAAACATAAACTCCCACTGCTTTTAATTGGTTAAAGGCTATCAGGTCCCTAACCCCCATCCAGTGAAACGATAGCCAAGAGAACGAGCTTGGCAGAATCAGCGGGGAAAGGAGAGCCTGTTGAGCATGAATCTAGTCTGGCACAGGGAAGAGACCTGAGAGGTGTAGAATAAGTTGGAGAGTGCCCTGATGCAGTAACCCCAGTGAGTACGCAGGTTAGTGCTCCAGGTCAGAGAAACAGTTCAGAACCGGACAGCTCCGTGATCCAGTCTGCAGCCCAACCAGGGGTTCCGATCCGAACAGCAACAGAAAGATTCTAGGAATTCTCAGAGCACGAAGACAGGTTCAGAGTTCTATAAGTCCAGTAGCGTGCTCAGACAGACACGCTCAGATGGAAACAGGCAGGCTCAGTGGTAGAGAGGAACATAGACAAGACATGGTACCAGGATAAATGTCAAACCTTAAACTGGTCTCTTCCGAGGAGCCAGGCTTACGGCACTTAAACTGACCTTCCCCACCAAAACGCTGAGGGCTCCATGGAGAAGGACCAGAACCCACGCTCCCCCCCGCACATATAGCCAAAACCTTAAGGACTCAGCGGAGAAGAGCCGGGACACGATCAAGAGACAGGAGACAAACACCCTGCCAATCCACTGGCCTCCAAGAGTTAGGGCATGAACCAGGAACTTAACGAAAACTATAAAAACTAACATGAACATCTCACCCGAATACATAACACAAATAAACAAAGAATACACGAAGAATTAATGATCTGGCCTTGATAGCTGGGCTGGTCTGTACATATAACAGAGGGAGCAGATGAATAACATAAATGATAATTAGAGAGCGGGGATGATGTATGATTTAAACTCTAGTATCTAAAAAACAATGAAGTTGTTGTTTTTTTTTTCCAATTCTTAAAATGTGTACATTATAAAGAACTTTCCAATGTTAATCTTTGAAAAGTGCTACATAGATAAAATGTACTAATTTACTAGTATTTTTCAAATAAAGCATTATAGGATTAATGTTTATTTTAAATACATTTGATTATTTATAACAACCTTGTGCTTGATTGCCAAGTGTATGTATCATTTCCTTAATTTTTGTCAAGACAAATCTATACAGTTTTATAGATAAACACAAGAGGCTTTCATCTGCATAACAACTAAAATTTACGTTGTGCTTTTTTTTTACCCTATTGTACAAAACAAGAGGGTTGTCACATCACTAAGAGTTGTATCCAGTGCAGTTAATATAATTTAAATTGGCCATATCCTCTGTATAAAACACTGTATCATATTTTATAGCTAAATTTGTCAGCAATTTTTTTAATTGCTTTACTTCTCTCATGCAGGTACAACGTCCTGCTGTTTGTGATGCTTTACTGTTTGCCAGTAACGTTTAACCTCACCATCAGCTTCCTCACGGGGAGACGACTTTGGGGAGGAAGGAAATCCACTTTCTCTGATCTGGATCCTCGCAGCCAAGCTCTTCACACCTCCCGACTAAAGACTAGGCAGAAGATTGCCAAGATGGTGGTATGTCTGGTGCTTCTATTTGCACTTTCCTGGCTGCCACTTTATTTGGCTGATCTTTTCATTGACTGCGAACAGAGGCCTTCTTCTTGGCTCCTGCAGACACGTCCCTTTGCTCAGTGGTTGGGCTTAACAAACTCCAGCCTTAACCCCATCTGTTACTGTTTCATAGGAGATCTGTATCGTTCTGCGAAGGTCATACGGACACGATACTACCAGAAAGTGGCTGCTGTCTTCAATAATTCATCATTCTCGAGCTCAGCTGCTGTTGTTGCTCCTTCAACCAAGATTAAAGAGAGCAAGGTGTCTGCTGCAGAGTGCCACCGCATAGCTGCTGCTGTGGCAGCTTCTGCATCTGTGGTCACAATCCCTGGCCTGCTGGGCTTAGCCAGACATAAGGGACTAAGGCAAGAGGTCAGAGTGATATCAGACAGCCAAAGAGCATCTGACCAAAGCATCTCAGACTGGTGTCAATCTAATCCCAGTGTATACGATAGCTCTTTATTTCCCTGCCAGCTTCACTCACTTCAGCATTCCTCACAAAAGGCGGATATCCTTCCAGCGAGACGACACTCTACAAATGTGGTATCATTACCTCCTCAAAGTGAACCTGTAGAGATGGATTTGCTACCACTGAGGAGGAATTCGGAGGAAGGAATTTATTGTCTGGAAGCCAACAAGAGGGATCTCAGTACCCTCAACCAGGGCACTTTTTACTTTGTGGGACAGCACAGAAGCACTGCATCAAAAAAACACTTCCTGGGGGGAAACGTGGAGAATGAAACAACAAATATTACGAGCCTATGAAGGTTGGAGTTTATCGGATCTATCAATGGAGAGGAATTTCCTCCTTTTGTCCTGCAGGGAATAAAAACACATTGTTTGGTGCACAGCTTGCACCTGACAGAATGTAGAAAAAACATTGGAAAACAAACTGTCTTGTGGAACAGCGAGCCAAGTCTCTACTCTCATTCTTTCTACATCTGGTTGTATTTTGGGCTTTGGAAAGAAAGCGGATGGAGCAGCGATGTGTTAACCTCTGCAGGAGGGAAAGCTGGAATGGTATTTATTTAGTTATCAGTAAGAGAGACAGATTGGTGCAGTGTGCCATAAAGTTTAACTCATATTATAGTCACAGCAGTTTCTGTCATCTGCTTGAGACTATAAAACAGCAGGGTTTAAAGTTTAATGAGCTTTTGTAAAGATTTGCTTTGTCTCTCATTAAATGCTAATAGTTCTGACTGCATTTGTTGCTCACAGAAAATATAAACCCTTTTCTTATTGTGCAATATTGAAATATACTGCATGCAAATATCTGATGGGGTTTATCCATCTCATTCAATGTCTGATACAAAATCTAATAATGTCGCAAAAGGTTTCAGTCACGAACTGAAAGACGTTAAGCACTCTTACCCCATTAATTGCGGCTCTTGGGAACTATTGAATAAAACTGACCTATGACAACTAAAAGTATTGCTGTTTTGGTTTTAATTTTCATAAAAAAAAACCTGATAAACCTCCCTGCAATTTTTCCACGATCTGTGTCATTGTTTGTACATAGTTATGAGGTGAATTCTTACTTTTTAAACAAGCCAAAACCTGAAAGTAATTTTATTTACCCCAGTACCCCTTAATGAAATCCAGTTTAACAAGGTTTTAACTTATTCCGAGTAAATCTGGTGGATAATTAATCAGAGGATGATCTTACATGCCCATATTATTAAGGAGGGGCAACAAGGCTTTACAGATAAGAAGGAAAACGCATTTAAAAGGTTTGCGGTTGCAAACCCTACATCTGACATTGATAAAACAGTAATGTGTGACAAAACAACAACCATGGAAGAAGGTACTTGAGTCAGATGTAACCAAAATGGAAAGTTTTGACTAAAGTATGTGGGATAAAACTAACATTGCATCTCAAGTATCATCCTCACAGGGAAACACAGCGATGCAGGCTGGTGGAGACCTATGTCAAAACACTTGGAATGAATGGTGGTTTTATAAAGAACTGAATAAGTGCAACTAAATATAAAGGCATACCCAATTCTCTGATTGGTTTTGGAAAAAAATTTAAAACTACAGATTATTTTCTATCCACTATATCCCTAGTGTACTGTTGATATTGTTGTTACTCATGTTTATGGGTCTGATGGACCAGTTGCATTTTGGCGCTTTTAATGCCTCACAATCAAATACTTTCATGTTAAAATACTGAACAGATGCTTACCTTATCACAATTACAAGCAGTGTAAACAATATATATGGTTAATATATGCCCTTTACCTTTGTTATGTCACATTTATAACTTATTATTTAAAACATAATCAAGAAAATCTGTAATTTTTTTTTATTTAACCAGGAAAAAATTCCCATTGAGATCAAAATCCTCTTTTTCAAGGGAGTCCTGGCCAAGAGGCAGCAAAGTTACATAAGAAACATACCGGTATATATATTAAAAGAAATGACAGGTACATAAAAAAAACCCAAACATATCAAGTAAAACAATTACAGATTGTTTTTTTTTGTTGAGGCTGATTCTTTCACTTTTAACTTAAAAGCAATTAAAGATTAAAAACTCTTTAAATGCTTCCAGTCAACTTCCAGTTTTTTTGAAAAAAATTCATGCAAAAGGAACTGCGTAGCTAAAGGCTTTCTTCCCTAGTTCTGTGCGAGCAAAAGGAACAGTGAGCAACAGCTGACTGTTGGATCTTAGGGCATAAGAAGCCATGTTTTTCTGTGTAAGTGAGGTACAAATGTAACAGGGCAAAAATCCAAGAAGGGCCTTGTAATTATCAAGATATGAGTGGAAACAAATTTACAAGTGAAGCAAGGTTTTACAAAACTACTGACTTTTATTTCTTTGAACTTGAAATTTAACCCATTCAGGTGTACAACACAAGCTGAACACAGGAACACAGAGTAAACTTATCAGTCAAGACAACACATTAGCCGCATTGAACACATGGCCTTTAGCCACTAGCCTATACAACACATGAGTTTTACTGTGTGTGTTGCAGATATACTTTTTGCACTTGATACATGTATATTGTGTTCTCCTGTCCATCTTGGGTCCGCACACTTTGCACCGCTCCTTCTTGTTGCTGGTGCTCACAACCTAGAATAATTAAAAAATCTGGAATTCTACTAACACCTATCTCTCTCTTTCTTACAAAAGACATGAGTGCCAGACATGTACTGCAACAGCATCACACACTTACTTCAGGCTCTGCAGATTGTGGCTCGGTAGGTTCAGTGAACAGGGCACCAGCATTCTTCTTCTGAATCCTCCTCACCATGGCTGCAGAGACTGGGGTTCTGGGGAAATATTTTCTTCTCTCGCTTGTGGTCTTACCACTGCCTTTCTCAAATCATCAAGAAAGAGCTGTCTTTTCTGCAGCTTCACTCGTTTCCACTCTTGGTTCAAGGCCATCCAAATGACAAAGGCATTGTACACTGAGATGTACAACATGTCAAAGCATCTCTGGTTTGTGATCTTCCTGGTCACAGATTTCTCCATCCTCGTGCAGTGTACTCATAAGTACCACAATCTTGCCTTTCTTTGGGATGGTGCCCTCCTGGCATGGTTAGGAGCTTTAGTGTCTTAACATTGGTGCCCTGTATCTAATCCTTTGGCCAGCTTATTATTTCTGCAGGGTATCTGATTACTGGTATATCATAGCTATTTATCGCTCGAGACTTATTCTTGCCATTGAGCTGGCTTCTTAGGACCTGGCCCAATCGTTGGAGGTATTTGGCCATAGCCGCTGTCCTTGTCACCTCTTCGAGGTTGCCATTTGCTTGTGGGTTTCCCAGGTACTTGTAACTGTCCTCATTGTCTGCTATTGTTCCTTCTGGGAGTGAGACCCCCTCTGTGTGGAGTACCTTCCCTCTCTTAGTCACCATCTGACCACACTTCTTTAGTCCGAATAACATCCCGATATCTGTGCTGTAGATTCAGGTGGCATGGGTCAGTGAGTCGATGTCTCGCTAATTCTTAGTGTATAGCTTGATTCAATAGCTTGCAATGGGGATAGCACATCTCCTTGGTACATGCTACTTTGATAGAGACTTATCCAAGTCTCTTGCCATTGGCCTTAAAGGTGCAGTAGGAGATCTTGGAAAACGGTTCCAGCAAGCTATATTTTTGAACATAAACAACCATGTCTCTCCCTTCAAATCCCTTGAAACCACACCTTCAAAACACATGAATGAGCAAGCTGTCTGCAGCGCATCTGAGCAGCTGAAGCAGCGCGTCGCACGGAGCTGGCAGGGAGACAGGCAGCACTGATGATGCAGAGAACTATGATCAATCCCCTGAAACAATTTATTAACCCCTAAATTAACTTAAAATGTCGAAATCTACCGGCAAAACATGTTCGCTTTTATTATCCTGGTGCCTGCAGTTTGGATTACGTACATAAAAAAGGCTTCCTGCCATTGCGGCAAACTGCAAGGAGGCGGCCATAGGCTGCTGTTGAGTGGATTTCCTAGTGACAACGCAACGCCGGTGTACGGCGGTCTGAGTGGCTCAAAAATTGGCATTGCATCACAGCACTATTGTTTACAAGCAGAAACAAAGATTACACTTGTAAGATGAGCAGACCATGCTGGAAATTCAATATTTTTTGTCAAAATTCACTGATGTACTGAAGCATTTCAGTTTAACTTTAATCAAACTGTGGAACCCCCTATTTTCATCCTACTGGTCAAAGTCTATTTTTGTGTAAATCCTGAAATCATGTTTAAATTATGGATAAATAAACTCTGATAATTTATAAATTATTGATTATGAATTTGGGTTTAATTAATGTCCATTTGGGATTAAATTAATTTCAATTTTGGTTTAATACAGTATTTCTGCATTTGAATTGAATTAAAAATGCACAGGATTCTTAAAGATCAGCACCATCTGCAACACAAATACTAGGTTTTTTGGTTTTATTTACCTCATAGCTTTTATGTAAAGTTGTTTTTTAGATCTCTCATAAGATCAATTACCATTCACTCTTTTGCACCACACAGACGCAGATGCAGAAGAAGAAAAAGGAAGAAAAAAAATCCAAATGCAAAGTAACGCCCTACAAAAAAAGAACAAAGGTGCCAGAAGGTATGACTGTGTGTTCATCCATGCACATACAGTGTGAGACCTAAGGACAACTTGGAGAGGTCATTTAACATACTGTACAAGTAATTTTTGGGGGGCTGTGGTTGGTAGCCAGTGCCAGATTACGCACACAAAATATACATTAGATCCAGACTGACCCTGGACCAGGACCTGAACCCAGAACCTTCTTATTGCAAAGCTAAGGTTTTGAAACATCAAAACAGCATCCACATCAAATTTAACCTAAAACAAGGTAGATAGATAGTTATCTTTTTTTTTTTGTTCATCCTCTATTCCTGTGTGGGTCTGGTGTTTTTGTTTTTGTATTTTCCTCCATCTACTAAAGAGTTAAATCCATACCTAGAATTCGATATTATCTATATTTTAATTACAGGAGATCATTACAATTCTACAGAATTGGTGTGGAGTGGAGTATTGTGCATGGGCTATTGCTATTGATATTGATAACTATTAATGAGTGCAAAAGGCAGTCATATTTAATCAAAAATACAAAGCAAGGGCTCCAGCAAATTATCAGGAAGTGAGGGCTTAGCATCAAGCTCAGTAGCCTGTTAGTACTCAAGCAGTGAAGCCTCACAAACAAAGCAAATTAAAATGAAAAAAAGATATTCAAATAGATTTACCTGGAATCAATCTCTCTGCTGAGACTTTACAGCTTCCTTTGAACCTTTATGAAAGTGGAGAGCATATTAAGTTCCACACGTCCAACAAAAAGTGAATACGTGGAAGCTGCCCTAAGTCTAGGATGAGCAAGGGTCTGCTTGAACTGAAACACGCTGTCAGTATGCAGGGCTGCAATCCATAGACCCTTAGTTAGATTTGTTCTATGGAGGCTCAAGAACCTTTTTGGCTGGAGTATGGCCACTATACACAAAGACAGCTGAGTATACTTTACTTCGGTTCAAGGTTGTTATTCAAAGATGCACGCAGTAACTCCGGCAGTGACATAAAGCTGTCCAGCCCACTGCAGCCCTAGGAGAGTAGTGGGAAGAGACACACTGCTGGGAGCAGATTTTTGTAGCTCTGATGTCATGGGGATTCCAGCTGTGACCTTTGAGTTGTCTGGACATTGGTTTTATTCTAGGACTCTGAATTTTTTATAATCTCATTTAATTCCACCTTAATCTCTGTAGACAGTTTGGTCCCTATTTTGTCTAACAGCTGAAACCAAAAAGGCGTTAATTGATTACCTCAAATAGGGTAGTTAGTCAATGCAGGTGAAGCGCATTGAGCAATCTGTTTCGGCTGTTACCCTGAAGGTCAAATGAGGACTAATCTTTCCATCGTGACTCTATTAATTTCTTTAATGTGGATTTATTTCATTCTGACTCTATTTGAGGATTATTTCTGTGTAAACCATATACATTTACGGTCTGGCATAGTGTACCTTTAATCAATATCTTTATCTTCAAGTGAAACTGTTGAAATATTACTTTAAAATCTTCTTTTAAAATTAACCTTTTTATTGCCCCTTTAAAATAAAAGGGGCAGTAAAAAGTTCTATGTGTTTTAGGGCTGCAACTAAGGAGTATTTTGCAAATCGATTAATCTGTTGATTATTTTTTCGATATAGCAAAAGGTTCTTTAAAGAAGATTTTTTAAGACACTGCACCAGGTGAAACTAAAACTGGTAAGTCCTGGATGAAGCATAATGACCTATTAAATGCAAAATACTATCTTAAATGCAAAATATTTCCATATTTTTTTACAAACTTGATATAATTACTGCTCTAAGTGGGTAACTCTGTTAGCTAAAGGCATGTTTTACGGTCTCTATACTCCATTTAACAATTCGATTGCTGAATTAGTTGATTATTTCAATAATCAATTACTCAGGATTAATCTGATTAAATGTTTCAGCCCTATAATGTGCTTACTAACTATGAAGCATGCCAAGCAGCATTATTTCGCCTATAAATGGAAATTTTGTTATGGTGTTTAAAAGGAGTGCCTCAAACTGTGTCACTACCTTAGGGTTTTCTGTGGGAAAATATTTGTCTCTTTGGTCACTTCTTTTCCTGCTGTGATTATGGCTGCAGTGAGAAAAGCAACACCCTGATATAAAAATAGGTGAAAATTACTAAAATCAGATAGACTTAGGCAGCAGTGTAGAGTGTTTGCCACTGTATGTGGTTAGAGCAGTGTAATTCAGGAATTAAGTGCACAGATAACACTGACTATTTTTCAGTTTTTACATTTTGTTTTGATAAATTACAACCAAAGACAAGCATTTATTTTATTAGGATATTTTTTCAGTAATGCTACATAATGTCATGTTTGATTTAAGGTTTCTAACCCACATGCAGAACACACGGACTCAAGGGAAAAAGTTCAAAGGTTTATTGAAACAACACAGAGAATAAAGTGCTGATCCAAGGGGTTATTAGATCCAGGACTGGTCATGACTAGGTTCACTGCAGAGGGGGACAGAGTGGTTAGCTGGAGTCCAGGTAATTTGCTGAGTTAGAGAGTGCAAGTCTGTACCTGATCTGGAGTTGAGCAGAGTGGCAGAGAGGCTGTCGGCAGGCTGAGGGCTTGGCGGAGGCAGAGCTTGGTTCGAGAGTTTGCAGGTAACAGGTTTGAGTTTCTCTTTCAGATTCTTCAGAGAGCGGGCAGGCAGGTCTTTGACAGGTTTGATTCTCCAGGGTTCTTCAGAGATCAGACTGACAGATTTCCAACAGAGAAACTCTTCCAGGTTTCAGGTTTCAGGCAGGTTCTACCTGCGAAGCAGAGAGGACAAAAACAGATTAGGTTCAGGCTTTCTGGGAGTCAGAGATTCAGACAGGCAGGTTGGCTCAGGCTTGCTAACCATAACTGGCAAACACTTTGGCGTCGGAGTGATGTCCTCTGCCTCCTTATATAATGGTCTCCTGATGAGCAAACGAGCCGCAGGTGGTGAAGTCAGCTCCAGCTCCAGGAGACCTAGAACGCCCTCTGGTGGAGAAAAATGGACAGACCTCCAGATCCCAACACATAAAGTAAACATTATTATAAAACAGAAGGAAAATGATTTTCAGAATTATTTACAAATGTTTTGTTCATTTGTCTCCAGCCCCACTTAGTCTAATACATTTTGAAAACCTTTAGAAACATATGTAGTAACCTGATTTTGTAAATCTGTATATTTGACTTTGGTTAAGAGAATAAAAAAAAAAACATTATTTTATTACAGAACAAAGTATAGATTTAATGTGTTTAATACATGAAAAAAAAGACTAAAAAGTTATTTTATTTCATTATTCATGTTCATTTTGCATAATGTTAAAGTATAGATGTTTCTAAATTCATAGTTTTATTCTGAGAAAGAATGTTGATTTAAGAGCTACTTCATTTTTTTCTTTTATGGTTCTTATAATGTTTTTACGTGCATTACGAGTGACCGGAAATGTAGAAGAAGAGAACAGAGAAAAAGGAGAGAAAAGAAACGAACGGATGCACGACAGAGACATGGCGCAGGAAGAAAATTAAGTGGCTTGAACCAAGCTACATCAGGGCTGGGCGCTTGGTGCTTGTTTCTTTAGGCTGCTTGGGAGTTGATTCAGCAACCTGCGACGCAACGGAGCGAGCTGAGCAGTGGTTTCCAGGACCGAGCCGAGCAAGCTAAGCTAAGCTAACGTCGGGGCTAACACTGCTACGTCTGACGGTCTACCTCGTTGAGAGCCGCCCAGAGAAGAGAGACGTGGTGCCGCCAGAGGATCAGCGCTCACCTGAGTTGATGACGACCGGGAAGAGGGATTCTGTTGCACACATCTGGTTTCTTGATCGGGAAGACGAGGATTAGCTGCAGACTGGTAGGATTATTGCATCCAATGTGTTTTCCCACACCTAAGAGCTCCAACGCGCGCCAACGGTCTTAAATGCAAGCTTGCTTAGAGAAAAAAACTGAGTGCACTCTAAAAACAAACTAAAACTCTGAGTAAAAAAAAAAGGGGGTTAAAACATTTTGTGTTCTAATGTAATTTGTTTATTGTCAATTTAATATATTTGACATCTAAAACGGCATCTACTCTGTGTTTTTTCATTATTTCATTCAAGCATTACACTGGAAAAAATAATTCCAAGTTAACTGGTATCAGACTTTATTTTTTTTCTTCTATTCATTATTTCTTCTGGGAGATCATTTTTATTAAGTTTGTGAGTGAGAATTAGATTTGACCCTAGACATTGTTTTCTACATCGGAATGTCTCTTTTACCATAGAGTTTATTTGAGTTGGGTAAGAAAAGAGTGTATTTCAGTATTCACTCCCTTTCATCATAACGAGCCGGGTGGTAAAAGGGTTACACATACATTAAAATTTTTGGGAAATTTGTCTATACCAGGGTTTTTATGGAGGTATTCTATCAAATGAATATAAACAATCTAAATCAGTGCTCTCCACAATTTAGGCTGACAAAGCAGTTCAAATTACTTGGCATACAATAGCTACAATATGCTTTTCGAAAACATTTGAACATCTATGCAAAATAAATATCCAATAATGATAACTTTATTTAAACTTAATTCACTCATAAATGTGACCAAGTCTGTTTTTAAGTAAAATTTCCTTGGATGTTTTGTGGCCCTATTTAGCTGCTATGATATTAGAAGAGGAGAACCTCTTCACATTTAACGAGAAATAATGAACTTATCTCTGAAAACTAAGGAATTGTCAAATTAAGCGTATGTCTGCTTCAATTCCATTTGAGAGCCTAATTTGTACCACTGTTGAAAAGCAGTCATGGACCAATTAAAATTAATCCAAGACTCTACAGTGGTCCGCAGGGGAACACTCTAAAAACCTTGGTCTAAATCAGTTAACTAGAATCCTGACTCTATGTTTAGGATCCGTAGACTGGATTCCTGACTGAAATCCTTCTGTAATTGTAACAGGTGTCCTTCCAGGATTTGTCTGTATTAATTGCTATCTATCTTTTCAACTATCACCAGCTTCCCTGTCCGTTCTCAAGAAAAAGCTTTTACATCTTGCCTCTCTTCCATTAAGGTCAGATTTATAGAGTGTGAACAAACAATTCTCCTGTCCACAAATTGCCCCGGCTGAACTGTGAATCTCTTCGGCTTCTCCAGAGTTACCGAGGGCCTTATACATAGAGAAGATAACCTTCTGCATTAAACTGGTGACTTCTGAGATATTATTTGATTTTCTTAGGGGTTTTGGAGCTGATGAGGCTGATAGATATACAAACAATGACTTTTGTATTAGATGTCTTCAAAAATATTACATTTTAATTACTATACAATTCTGTTTATTTGTATAGGACCAATTCAGATTACATATCATCTGAAAGGTCTTTACAAAGATAATTTAATAAAAATCATACAGAGAGATTTATTGAATTAATTAGGCCTCATAATCGGAGGCAAAATGGATCCTAACAAGACTGCGTTTTATTCAGTTTCCAACGTGAATGAAAGAACATTGAGCACAGGTGCCAGAGCTAACAAAGAGATGACAGATCTGTGTAAGGGGAGGGTGTATAGATTAGCCTGTAATCATACTCAAGTAGGGAAGCACCAAAAATTCAGCAAACAAGAGTAAAGAAAATGGCATAAGAACTGTTTAATCATACCTGAGTTAAATGGACGAAACCAGGCTTGGTTTTTTCTGCAAACGTTTCAACACCTCTCTGAATCATGACTGTGCATCTCCAGTGAGGTCATTGTACTTGATCCAAATAAATCACATACTGTAAGCACACTCACCATTATCTAAATGGCTTTATACATAACACATAACAAAAGACTTAAACAACCAAGGCAGACGGTGAGTTATTGATTTGTATCTGACTTGGAATGTGTTCAGGAGGATGGACCTCCATGCTGCCTAAAACATCAGTGCTCCAATTACAAATTACTCTAGTATCTAATGTCAAATCATTTTCAGAAAAACTGAGCTAAAGTCTGGTAGCCTCCTATTTAAGTCTGTTTTCTGATGGGTTAAACATAGCAACTGATATATTATTTTTTTTGTTAATTGATGCACTAAATATAAAAACACATAATATATGATAATAAAATATTATTACAAAATAAAATGTAGAAAGGAGAAAAGGAAACACATTTGCATATCAATCTTTTTCATAAACCATACAAGATCATGCATATAATTATACAATAATAAGAAAACTTTTTATCAGCAAACAACATCTGAACTCTGAAGCTAAAGTAATAGTAATAGAGGTAGATATCTCCCGAAAGGTATGTACTTAAGGTAACTGAGTAAATGTATCTACTTTAAACAGCGTCTGCATCTATCTTTTGAAATACTTAAAATGATTATGGTTATATGTTATTTGCTAATTAATAATTCTTCTTCAAATAAAAAAATAAATAAATACAACTATTATGTCATATTTAACCATATTATGGTAAATCACGAGAGTCAGCTGATAGGATTTTTCTTCTCTACTTCAATGAAATCTTCTCTCATGAAAGTTTTTAAAAATGATTTTTAGTTTGATGGTAGGAGAAATCTCACAGGCACACATTTTGAACCACACACTACAATCCTGGTTGAAGGAACATTTTGAACCAGTCACACAAATTTTTTGTTCAGCAAAGGCCAGTGAGGCTAGGTTCCAGGATAGCTTAAAAAAAAGGTTAAAGAAATAAGAAACGCAAACACATATAAACATAGTCACATACTAGATAATTCAATCTCCCCTCAGGCTGCTTCCACTCTTGTGGAAGGAAGAGCTTATGAATAACATGAGCCGCTGTGACATTGAGCTGCTAATCACATTCGCTACCTCAAAACAAACCTTTAGAAATGCCACATTCAAGGAATCAGCCTACTCAGAAAATATCCTGTTAAGAATCCTATCCTATTCTGATTATATTTCCCTGTTTTTTCCCAGGAAGGAAACGTTTATACCAAATTGTCTTTGTTTGGCATTATATTAAATAATCAAATTTTATTCTGTCTGTTTTTTGTAAACATATAATGATTTTCTTACATTTCCAACAGCTGTAACTGAGATGTTTTTCAAAATGCCCAGTTTGAGGAACAGTGCAGCGCGTCCCGCAGCTAATAGGCTCATAAATTATGACAAGTTTGATACAGGAAGATTGAAGCTTTACAATCATTTTTCTAATTTTCTCTTGTTCCCTGAAGTGTATTTAAGTCTTAATAAGATCTGAGTTCTCTTATTAGAGGCACTTGGACCTTTATTGTTTGATTAGTAACACTATTGGATGAAGGGCACCCTATGAGACAGCCGGTAAAATATTGTTACAGCAGATAGCAAGTTTGCATGCTAATTTTTTACAGTTATATATAATAAATAAAGCGTATTGAAATGTAATCTATTTTGCCCAGTCTTTTTATGACTGAGAGTATGTTCTGAATAATTACGTATTTACTTACATCATAATAATAATAATAATACATTTTATTTGAAAGCGCCTTATCACAACACCCAAGGACACTGTACAGGCAGATAAAAACATTAAAAACAGGGAGCTAAAAAGTACAAGCATAAGATGCCACAGAAAACAAAACAGCAGGAAGTAAAATAAAACCAAAGGAAGAAAAGGAAGAGAACAATATTGAAGTGATGCGTAGGAACTAGATGGGATAGGACTGTCTGAATAGGAAAGTTTTGAGTCTGGATTTGAAAAGAGGGAAGGAGTCCAGAGTACGGAGATCCGGAGGGAGGGAGTTCCAGAGGTGGGGAGCAGAGCGACTAAATGCCCGGTTCCCCATTGTGACCAGACGGGCAGAGGGAACGGAGAGCTGGAAGGAGTGGGAGGATCTTAGGGAGCGGGTGGGAGTTTTAACGTGAAGGAGATCTGAGATGTAAGATGGAGCCAAGCTGTGGAGGGCCTTGAATGTAGTTAGGAGGAGTTTGAAGATGATTCTTTGTTTGATGGGGAGCCAGTGGAGTTGTTGCAGGATGGGAGTGATATGATGAGAAATGGGGGTCCGAGTGATCAGGCGTGCTGCAGAGTTTTGGAGGAGCTGTAGTTTCTGGAGGGACTTGTTTGGAAGGCCAAAAAGAAGTGAGTTACAGTAATCGATGCGTGAAGTGATGAGACTGTGAACAAGAATGGCGGTAGTTTGGGGAGTGAGGGAGGGACGAAGACGAGAGATGTTACGCAGATGGAAGTAGGCAGACCGGGTGATGTTGTTAATGTGGGACTGGAAGGAGAGGGTGCTGTCGAGGACGACACCCAGACTCTTAACCTGAGGGGAGGGGAGGACAGTTGAATCATTGATGGTAATCGAGAAGTTATTAGCTTTGGAGAGAGTGTGAGGTGTGCCTACTAGGAGGACTTTGGTTTTAGAGCTATTCAATTTGAGGAAGTTGGATGAGAACCAAGAATGGATTTCTTGGAGACAGGGTGAGGGAGATTGGTGGGAGTGAGGCAGATGGTTGAGTAGAAAGGTAGAGCTGGGTGTCGTCCGCGTAGCAGTGGAATTTGATATGATGCTTATGGAGGATGTAGCCAAGAGGGAGGATGTAGATAATAAACAGGAGGGGCCGCAGGACAGAACCTTGGGGCACACCAGCAGAAACAGGGAAGTAGATGGATTTATGAGATTTGAGTTGTATGAACTGTATCCTATCTGAGAGGTATGAAGTGAACCAGGTTAGAGGGGTGCGGCTGATACCGATGGATGATAGTCGACTGAGGAGAGTGGCATGGGAGATGGTGTCGAAGGCTGCTGTGAGGTCCAGGAGAATGAGGATTGAATGTAGTCCAGAGACAGAAGCCATAAGGAGGTCGTCAGAGATCTTGATGAGTGCTGTTTCAGTACTGTGCAGAGGACGGAAGCCAGATTGAAACTGTTCTTAAATATTATTGGACATCAGGTGGTTGTGGAGTTGGGAGGCAACAGATTTTTCCAGAATTTTGGATATGAAGGGTAGATTGGATATGGGACGTAAGTTATTAAAGTCGGTGGGGTCCAGGCCAGGTTTTTTCAGAATTGGGGTGACTGTAGCGGTTTTGAGTGCAGAGGGGACTGAACCAGAGCTTAAGGAAGAGTGGATGATTTTGGTGATGAGAGGAGCAAATGAAGAGCAGCAGGATTTAACCAGAGTGGACGGGAGAGGATCGAGCTGACATGTGGAAGGTTTGGATTTATGAATGAAGTCAGAAATGGCTTCAACAGATGGAAGGTCAAAACTGGAGAGGGTGGTTGCAAAAGATGGGTAGGGGGTAGCCGGGTCGCCTCCAGAAGCTGCAGCTCCAGAAGAGGTCAGGTGTTTATGGATATTAGTGATTTTGGAGACGAAAAAGGACATAAGGTTATTGCAGAAGTCATCGGATTGCATATGAAAGGGAAGGGAGTCGGGAGGTTTGGTGATGGAAGTGAGAAGGGAAAAGAGAGTTTTGGAGTTGTGGCGGTTGGAGTGGATTAAGTTAGAGTAATATGCAGATTTGGCAGAGGAGAGGGAAGTCTTGTACAGTGCAATGTGATCCTTGTACATATTTTTGTGAATGGTGAGTCCAGTTTTATTGGCAAGGCGTTCCAGCTGACGACCGCGAGATTTGAGGTGACGGAGAGCAGGAGTGAACCAGGGAGCTGAGTGAGTGAAGGAGACTGATCTAGATTTCAGAGGAGCATGGATGTCCAGGAGAGTATGGAGATTTTGATTGTAGTGGGAAACCAGTTCATCAGGTGAGCAGCAGGCGGATACACTGGGGATATTACTGATGTCAGAGGTGAAGGCGTCAATGTTGATGTCCTTTACATTCCGGAAGGAGATGATGCGAGGGAGGGTGATTTTAGACAGGGGGAGCTTAACGTTAAAAGTAATGAGCATGTGATCGGAAAAAGCAACAGTATGGGATTTACAGTCAGAGGGGGTGATGCCAGAACAACAGACTAAATCTAGAATATGATTTTTACAGTGAGTTGGGAAGTTGATGTATTGATGTAGACCGAAGCTTTCCAGGCAGGATGAGAAGTCTCTGGAGAGAGGAGCACTGATATTATCCATGTGAATGTTGAAATCTCCCAAAATAATCAGATTATGGGAGAGGGTTGAGAGATGTGTGAGGAGCTGAGAAAAGTCAGTCAAAAAATCCTTATTATATTTAGGAGGACGGTAGACGGTGGTGATAACTGTGGGAGAGGGTCCAGGCAGCAGTGAGGCGGAATATTCAAAAGAACAAAAAACAGGAGCAGCAGGAATTGGGACAACCTTCCAACTCTCGCGATGAAACAATGCGAGACCTCCGCCGCGTCCAGACGCACGAGGCAGACAAACATAAACAAAGCCAGGTGGTGCAGATTCGTTAAGAGAGATAAAATCATTAGGATGCTGCCAGGTCTCTGTCAAACATAAAAAATCAAGATTATGATCCGCAATGGAGTCTCTGATTAAAAGCCCCTTATTACTGAGTGAGCGGATGTTCAAGAGACCGAGACTGACGGTGGCAGAGTTAAGTTTGGGGGCGGGGTTAGCCACCCTGGGTAAGCTAGCCAGGGAGGCCGGATTAGCACCCCGGCGAGTGTGACGAGGGCGGCGGCGCGTGGTGAGCAGAGTCTGTATGGAGGGATCGGGGTTCCTATGAAAGCGCTTACCACGCGATCCACGGTGGATGTATCTCCGGTTGGGCTGAAAGGCGATGTCGGAGGGGATGGAGCAACCATGTGGAGGCTGGAGGACGTCGACATGGCGTCGGAGCTTCCGAAGTTCAACAACGGAATACTGGAACAGAGCGTCAGCTTGCAGTTGGGCACACATCATCCAATACGGAAGAAGGGCTGGAGGGCCAGGGATCCTCAGGTATGTCGTTGACCAGTTGGCTGGAAACAGGTGGAGCGGTGGCCGGTGGGCTGATGGGTCGGCTGTAGACAGGTGGGCCGGTGGCTGGTGGGCTGACGGGTCGGCTGTATACAGGTGGGCCGGTGGCCGGTCAGCTGATGACGGGTCGGTTGTGGACAGGTGGGCCGGTGGCTGGTCCGCTGGTGATGGTCGATTGTTGACGGATGGGCCGGTGGGCTATAGACAGGTAGGCCGCGGACAGGTCGGCTGTTAACAAGAGACCGCCGTCGGGATTGCTGAGCAGCGGTGAGCAGCGGCGACATCCACGCCAGCGTTCACTCACAACACCAACACCAAAATCATATGCAAATCTATAACCACATATATATTATTCTCTATTTTATATCTATCTCTATTATTCTTGTTTAGATCGTGACTCTGTGTTGTACCTCTTCGGTCTGTTGTGAAGTTCAGCTGTAGAATCCTTGATATTTGTTAAACAGTTTTGCAACAGTTTAGAGATAAATTAAGCTTAGATTTAATTTTGTAGGCAGTCACACTAAATTCTCCTCTTGAAAAATTCCCTGAAAGATTTTACATTGGACCAAAATATCTTTATATTCTAACAATGTAAGATCCTGTTGTGCGCCTAGAAAAATATACTTCTGTAATACAAAACTATGTTGATCTCATTGCTGATGACTGGCTTATGTGTTAATTTCATTCACTTTTCTAGCTCTGCCCTGTTTCTCATCACTGCTCATGTGATTTACCTGCTCCTGCCTCAATTAAAACTGCCCGGTCCCAGCCATCAGTGCCAGATTATTCTTGAGCCATTGCTTTAGAGCAGGGGTCTTCAACATTTTCCAGGCCAAGGACCCCCAAACTGATGGCGAGATGGAGCGGGGAGCCCCTAATTATATTTATGGTATGAAATTGTGTTATATCAAACTGGTCTATGGCCACTCTATTACATATGGAGTAATGTAACGCCCTGGGATTATTAAAGTGTTTCTGATTTTGATTCCTTATTAATGGGACAGGTGTTGTGACTGAAATGGTGCTCAGCTTGAAAGAGCTCCTGTGTGTTGCCGAATGTGTGTATTGATGACTGAAATACATCCTCTGCCTCCATTTATCTGTTTACTACAGTGTACTGAATTTATGTTAATATGTATTTAAAGACATTTCAATTAGTGGAAAAAATTGCAGGGGGGAATATAAAAATCAACCAAAAGATGCGGATCCCCAGTTGAAAACCTCCGGTGTAGAGTTTTCCAGAGTTACTTATACATTCTGTTCGCCTGTCTGCCCCTGTTCTGATCTATTTGCCTGACCTTTCTTCAGCTTCCTGTTGGATTCTGTCTGCTTACGACCTTGGATCTGCCTCTTGATTTCGCCCTCTGGATTATCCTGCTTTATGCCAACTGTTCGGATCTGATCTCTTGTCAGTTCTGTGTCCTTCAAGGCTTTGGCGTCTGGATCTCTCTGTTCAGCTCTCCTGTTCAGCTGACCATTTGGTATCTGCTCGTTCTCTGGACTCGGACAGAACTCTCACCAGAGTTTTCTGCCTCAGACGCCTTCACCACTGCAACTGCAGATCCGCAACCTGTTTGTTTTAAATAAACGCTTTTGAGTAATCCACTGTCTGTCTTGCCTGAATATTGGGTCCCTCTGATCTGAGTCATGACACAAACTCAATTTTAAACACGACTGGTAAAAAGTGCAGACAGAAAAAAAGGTCAGTAACAGGTGTCTTGAGTGGAGAAGGAAACCAGGGTTGTTTTGAATTATACAAGATATATGTGTGTAAAGTTTACACCTCTATGAGTTTCTTTATGTTTAGCCTCAAATGAGCATGACTTTATCCTAGTTTGTGGTATTTACTGTGGTTCTCAGGCTACCTGAGGTTCTTCAAGATTAGAAAAAGTACTGACTTAGAAACGGAGAGATGCATTGTTCATTAACTATTTTTAGATTTTATTGAACCATCATTAGTTTATAGCTTTTTAGGAATCACTTGCGCTTGACCACACTGCTATTTTCTGTCAGCCAAACAACTTCTGCTTACTACTACTTTTTTATGCATTTAAAGAAGCGTACACAACCTATATTATTGGACAGGCTGCTAATGTTGAACAGTCTAAACATTTCATTCAATACTCTCCCTTCCTCAAGTTTTCTGTTATGTCTTAACACAGCGGTTCATTTGAATTTAAGAACCAATTCTGTGTTCAATATTCAATATTGGTCAGAGTTAAATAGTTAAAAAAAAAAACATAAAAGTGAATATGACCAGGAGTAAAAGTGATTATAATATAGTGAAAGGTATGTAATTTACAGACTTTTTGAAGGTTTAAGATATTATCAAAGAAACTGATATTGTCAGACTTTTGGAAACAAAATTTGAAAGAAAAGAAGGATCTAAGGGGAAAGATTGATAATCAAATGCAAGCAGTAGATTGACTACGTGAAAGACAGAGGGAGGTGACCAAAAACTGCTGTGTATGTGAAAGGATAAAAGAAAAACTCAAAAAAAGAGAAAAAATGTACATCACCAACATTACTCAACTTTAAATTTTTTTTTTTTAAAGATATCTAAGCCTTCATGCTAGGATCCTAAACAGATTTGCATGTTTTTGATTCCCTTCAATGTAGAGATGCAAAAATGAAAGAAAAGGTTCTTATTACATTCTTTGGTTTAAAGCTTTTATATTGCGTACAGCTTCTGGTCTCTTTCTGCTCACACAGATAAGAACATCACAAACTCTTTAAAAGTTTTACATAAAAGTTTGTGTTGTTTGTCTTCAATAAAGCAAATATTCTGTTGTACACAAAGGCAGAATTACTGACGCAGATTATGTGGCCTCCAAAACAACAATAGTAAAATGTACTTTAATGCCAGAAATCAAACTGTTTTCATCAAACAACATTTTTAGACAAATTAAGACTATTTTAAATGTTTTACTTTCCTCTTACCACCATCGTCAGTAATCAACGTGAATTTTTAACTATCTTCAGGTGGGCATTTTTTTTCTTCTAAGCTCTTAGATGTCGCCACACATATATGCCTATTTCAGGTGCAACCAAGGACGACATCATTTCTTTTGCCAGTATAAAATGAGGCATTTGAAAATAGTAAGGTTTTTCATTTCTCCAGACCTCTAGATGTTTTGATTTGCTCAGTCCCTGCTGCATTAGCTCCCCTCCATCATTTGCTCTTTCCATTTCTTCCCTTTTCGTATTGAGTCTGTTTTCAACATTTCCTTTCTTCTTGCATCATTGATTTTGTTGTCACAGCCGTTAAGGTAGAAATAAACGGTCTTTGCTCGTACTCTTTCATTTCAAACATCATGTTCCCTTTTATAATAATAACAACGATCATTTAACAGTAAACAACCCATCCAGAGTGGTGATCAGCATACTTAACACACTAAGAAAATGTATTACCGAATGAATCCTAATCCTAACCTAAAGAGATTTTGCAGAATCCTAAAGAGAATTCTGCAAAATACTACATTGCACAAATTCTTTTATAACAATTCTTTATTATTTTTTTTCTCAACGGGAGGACTGAGTCTTTATGTATAGTCAGATTGGAGTGGGATTGTCTATACATTGTCATGACTCATAACACAGGGATCCAGTATTCAGGCAAAATATACAGTGGAATAACTTTAAAGGCGTTTATTTAAAACTGACGGACTGTGGATCTCCAGTAGCAGCGGCTAAAGCGTCTAAAGGCAGGAAACTCCGGAGAAAGGAAACACAAGTTAGTGACCATGAAAACCTGATGGAGGATGATCTGAACGTGTGAGTCACTAACATGGTTTAGAGTGCAGTCCGTACCCAGAGAACAATGTTGATACTAGCCGGTAAGCTGACGAGTCACAACCCTTGCCTGACAGAGAGTTACAGAAGCTAAAGCCTTGAAGAACACAGAACTGACAAGAGATCAGATCCAAGCAGACGACAGGAGGCAAGGTAATCCAGCAGTCAGGAGACAGATCCAGGTACTGTCCACAAAAAGAATCCAACTGAAGTCCAAAGACGGTTCTGGCAAACAGATCAGAACAAGGACAGGCAGGCTCAAAGGTCCAAAGAGAAAATAGGTTGGGATTAGGCAATAGGAACAAAAACAGGTAACGCTAGAATACTCTCACCAAAGGCACAAAAATAACTGGCACTAATGACTGGAAGCAAGCAGTTTAAATAGAAGCTGAAACAGGTGGATATGATGAGGGGTAAAGAGAAAGAGAAATTGCGCGGAGCTAGACAGGAGAATGAAATGAGGCCAGTGAAGCAAGGTGCCAGGATAGCTTAAATCAAGCTAGTCATCAGCACCAGTATCATAACATAAATATCAATTCCCAAGGGGTTCTACACGATCTTATTATCCACAGCCCATCTGGGGGTGAGCTGGGGGATGTAACCTCACAAAGGAATAACTGACATCAGCAGCTCCACCCTGGGCAGCTGCTTCATGCTGATTCATTCCACTGATCCACACATAGTGGATCACTTAGGGACTGACAAAAATTGTAAGTTTTTTTATAAAACAAATCCTCAAAAAATCATAATATTCCTGATTATAGAAATAATAAATGTAGTACGATTGGTTAAAGGAGAAGTCCGGTAATATTCAGAAATCAAACTTCTGAAAGTACTTTATATATGAAATTATTAAATACTGTTCAATAAATTCTAAGTGTTTTTATTGAACTTAAAACAATTACTGCAGATATCCACGTTTGTCAAAGAACACTACTGCCACCTACAGGTTTGTCATGTCATGGTGTGGTATCGCCTGTTGAGCAAGTCCCAATGCTGTATCTGGTGTTTGTCACAAAGCGCTATTATCCAAGTCATCTTTAAAAACATTCTCTTTGAAATTTGGGCTACATATTATGTGTTTTTTCTCTAGCCAGAAGTTCGATGGCAAATCCTCCCTCTTCAAATTGGCAATCCAACAACCAAGACCGCAGCAACCTGTCCGTGGAGGATCATGAATAGGAAAGTGTCATGATGCATTGGTTTACTAGCCCATATGCAGACTCACAGACACAGAGGGAGGATAAAAAGTCCAATGTTTATTGGCACTCAGAGGAATCTTCAGGATCAAGGCTCAGACTGGCATGATGGCACAGGTAATACACATGATCCAGCACAGAGAGAAAATCACAAACGGCTTATATAGGGAGCTTCCTTAATCAGCAGAATGTCAAACAGCTGATCAAGCTGAGTCCAAGCTCCCCAGGCTTGGATCCACGGCGCCCTCTGGTGGGCAAAGTCCCGGATCCTGACAGTACCCCCACCTCAAGGGCGGATTCCAGACGCCCCAAAGAAAACAAAAAAACAACTCGCCCATGGAGGGCGAAGGGCGAACCAGGGATGCCAGAAAAAGTCTCAGGTGGCCGGCCATGAAACCAGCAGCAGAGCAGAGTCTCAAAAGCTGCAGGGGCCTTGGAAGAGGGCGTCAACTCCGCTTCAGCAGGAAGCACCGGGAGAAACTCTGTCTCCGCTTCCACATGAAGCCCCGGGAAGGACGCCGTCTCCGCTCCCGCAGCTCTGCAACAGGTCCGCCCACTACGGCTCCGCCTCAGGAACAGAGGAATCCACCGATTGTGGCTCCACCTCAGGAACCGAGGGATCCACCGATTGTGGCTCCACCTCCGGAGGCTCTGGAAGGCGCAGAGCAGGCTCAGGGGTCTCTCAGACGGCACAGAGCGGGCTCAGGGGTCTCCCAGACGGCGCAGAGCGGGCTCAGGGGTCTCCTAGACGGCACAGAGCGGGCTCAGGGGTCTCCCAGACGGCACAGAGCGGGCTCAGGGGTCTCCTAGACGGCACAGAGCGGGCTCTCCAGGAGCGCGTAGAAGGAGTCTGCGGGGCTAGTCTGTTGGCTGGATCGTTCTGTCATGATGCGATGGTTTACTAGCCCATATGCAGACTCACAGACACAGAGGGAGGATAAAAAGTCCAATGTTTATTGGCACTCAGAGGAATCTTCAGGATCAAGGCTCAGACAGGCATGATGGCACAGGTAAGACACACGATCCAGCACAGAGAGAAAATCACAAACAGCTTATATAGGGAGCTTCCTTAATCAGCAGAATGTCAAACAGCTGATCAAGCGAGTCCAAGCTCCCCAGGCTTGGATCCACGGTGCCCTCTGGTGGGCAAAGTCCCAGATCCTGACAGAAAGGTGAAATAACTAATGTTTTCTTCACTTTTATCCAATGTATTACAACATCCAACTACCATGCACATGGGCATTGTCAGTTAAACTGTAGCTCTGGTAAATTCCAATGGTGACATCCTCTATAAATCTTAAATAATTATTGTTGATTGCAGATGTGTCTAGTAGTTCCCATTGATTTTGCTTGTAAAGCAGGCAGAAGCAGCGTTAGTATATTTGGGCAAAATGGTCAGTCCTGGACACAGTGATCACAACAAAAATTATTATTTTGATTTTTTTTTTTACTGATTAACACTAAATTCATTAAATAACCGGGAACGTATTAGTTTGAGATATTGATAATGACCGTTGCTTTATATTTACACTCACCGGCCACTTTATTAGGCACACCTGTCCAACTGCTCATTAACACTTAATTTCTAAGTCTCAGTGCATTTAGGCATGTAGACATGGTCAAGACAATCTCCTGCAGTTGAAACTGAGCATCAGTATGGGGAAGAAAGGTGATTTGAGTGACTTTGAACATGGCATGATTGTTGGTGCCAGAAGGGCTGGTCTGAGTATTTCAGAAACTGCTGATTTATTGGGATTTTCACGCACAACCATCTCTAGGGTTTACAGAGAATGGTCAGAAAAAGAAAAAACATCCAGTGAGCGGAAGTTCTGTGGGCGGAAATGCCTTGTTGATGCCAGAGGTCAGAGGAGAATGGCCAGACTGGTTCGAGCTTATAGAAGGGCAACAGTGACTCAAATAACCACCCGTTACAACCAAGGTGGGCAGAAGAGCATCTCTGAATGCACAGTACGTCGAACTTTGAGGCAGATGGGCTACAGCAGCAGAAGACCACACCGGGTGCCACTCCTTTCAGCTAAGAACAGGAAACTGAGGCTACAATTTGCACAAGCTCATCGAAATTGGACAATAGAAGATTGGAAAAAAGTTGCCTGGTCTGATGAGTCTCGATTTCTGCTGCGACATTCGGATGGTAGGGTCAGAATTTGGTGTCTACAACATGAAAGCATGGATCCATCCTGCCTTGTATCAACGGTTCAGGCTGGTGGTGGTGGTGTCATGGTGCGGGGAATATTTTCTTGGCACACTTTGGGCCCCTTGGTACCAATTGAACATCGTTGCAACGTCACAGCCTACCTGAGTATTGTTGCTGACCATGTCCATCCCTTTATGACCACAATGTACCCAACTTCTGATGGCTACTTTCAGCAGGATAATGCGCCATGTCATAAAGCTGGAATCATCTCAGACTGGTTTCTTGAACATGACAATGAGTTCACTGTACTCAAATGGCCTCCACAGTCACCAGATCTCAATCCAATAGAGCATCTTTGGGATGTGGTGGAACAGGAGATTCGCATCATGGATGTGCAGCCGACAAATCTGCGGCAACTGTGTGATGCTATCATGTCAATATGGACCAAACTCCCTGAGGAATGCTTCCAGCACCTTGTTGAATCTATGCCACGAAGAATTGAGGCAGTTCTGAAGGCAAAAGGGGGTCCAACCCGTTACTAGCATGGGGTACCTAATAAAGTGGCCGGTGAGTGTATATTTATTTATATAAATATAAATATAACCGCGGATGTCTGGGGGACAGTGATTCACCTACCGGTACATGTTATGTTGGATATAACCTAACGGAATACCTTCAGAACAGCTCCAAATGACACAAAACAAATATGGGTGAGTAGAACATGATGTAATAGTGTAAAATCAAGGGTTCCCTTTTAACTACCAGTTAGCAATTTAACTTCAACAGTCAAAGGCAGCTCAAAACAGGTGGGTTTTTAACTTTGACTTAAAAGAAGTCAGGCTTTCAGCAGTTTTGCAGTCTTCTGGGAGTTTGTTCCGGATTAGTGGAGCATAGGAACTAAATGCTGCTTCGCCATGTTTGGTTCTAGTTCTGGGTGTAAAATGTAGGCTGGAACTAGAAGACCTGAGTGGTCTGGGAGGTTGATACTCTGACAACTAATCTGTTAAGTTGTTGAACCGGGCTGATGTGCTCTATTTTCTTAGTTCTAGTGAGAACACAGGCAGCAGTTTTTTTGGATCAGCTGCAGCTGTCTGATGGACTTCAGGCAAACCTGTGAAGATACAGCTTCTGTAATCAATTCTACAAAAGATAAATGCATGAATTAGTTTTTCCATATCCAGCATGGACATTAGTCATGTAATCCTGGAGATGTGCAGGTGATAAAAGGCTGAATAATTACTGCCTTTATGTGCCTCTAAAGGTACAAGTCCATGACACCAATATTTTGGCCACAATCAGTAGTTTCTAGATTAGCTGAAGCTGTGTGCCAACTCTTGATCTCTAAACCTTTTTTTTTGTTTGTTTTTACAGCACTAGTTGCTCGTTTTTTCACAGTAGGCTGACAGAAAAGGGAGTATGAGAGAGGGGAAGAGACATGCGGCAAAGGACCACAGGTCGGATTCTAACCCAGGTCGGCCTCGTCGAGGACTAAGACCTTTGTGTATGGGTCGTGCTTGCTAACCACTGCGCCAGCTGCACGCCCTTCAGTATTGTTTTTATTTGGTTGGAGAAAATTATGATGCATCCACATACTGATCTGTTCTAAGCATCTACCCAACCCTCTGATGTCTCCTGCTGAGATGGAGATGTAGGACCACATTGTTATGCTAAGTGATGTTGTCTGCTATAACCTGAGCCAAAGGGAGCATGTAGATGTTGAATTGGATGGGCCCCAGAATGAAGCCATGTCATTTTTCTGGTCTCTAATTTAAAGTTCCCTATAAACACATAAAAGCCCCTACCTTACAGGTAGGATATAAACCAATCCAGTGCAGCACCAAAAAGGCTGACCCAGTTTTACAGACACTCTAATACAATCAATGATCAACAGTATCAAACGCTGCACTGATTTCCAATAATACCAGCACTGTGATTCTTCCACAGTCTGAATTTAACACATTCATCACACATTTTTTAGAGTTTTAGATCAAATGTTTTCACTAATTAAAGTCTACAAGGGATTTTATTTCTTTTTATGCAACCCATTTTGCTTAAATCCTCTTAAATAATATACAAGAAAAACTTGAGAATTGGAAGGAGATTCACATGTTAACCTATCTTAACATACTGAGGCCCTACATAATTTCCTAGGTTAGAAGTTTTCAGTCACACTTCTATATCTGAATAGGAATTTGTGGCAAGACTTCAAAATGACAGTACACTCTCTTATTAGGTGTTATGGTTTTAAGCTATATCACAAAGAAGAATGTCAAAAACATAAACCTGGTACAAAGTTGGAAGATACATGGCACCCAGAGACCCGCTGCAACAAATGCAAAAAGAAAATTATCTAACACATCATTATCTCAGGAAAACTGAATTCATATATTATCTTGAGTTAAAAAACAAAAAACAAGTACTATTTTCCTTTAATTTCACAGTTATATCTTAATTTGTGTAATTTTATTAAATAACAGCCCAAATAAATAAGATGAATGAGCTTATTGTAAACAGAGATGGGTGATCAGCACAGGTTAATTCACAGTGAATGAACCTGTACTGATTGGACTCACCTGGTTCAATGGCAGCACATATATGTGACATACAGTAGAGAGATGACATACAGATCCTGCATCTCTGGCTGTGTATTTATTTTCATACGTTTTCTTTATCATCTGCTGTGATGTCCAAAGCCTGACCTGACACAACTGCTCATATCTGTCCACTTCATTTATTTTTAATCAAATTGCTCTGTTTGACTCATTCTCAAAGACAGAGCAGGAAACTAGTGAAAAAAATCCAAACAGTCAAGATGTGTGTCATGATCGGTTTAGAGATAAACCCACATGCAGAACACCACTGAGACTTGGTAAAAGGTTTAACAGAGTTTATTAAAGTTTTCACACAAACAAAACAAGATTCAGGTTCTGGTCCGGGCAGGATTCTCTGGCGTCTGCAGAGATGGATAGTTGGTTAGCTGAGTATGCAGATAATTAAATGGGTTTTCAGATATTTCAGTGAATACCTTGAAGAGGTCCAGGTTTGTTCAAGGAGAGGGAACCGGTTGGGTCCAGAGACTGTTGGTTCAGCAGAGTGCTTAGGCAGCAGCAGCGTCTTACTTCTGACTTCCAGTGAACAGACCTTGGTTGAAGTGATTAGCTCTTTCCTAAGACCAGCAGGTGGATTCCAGAATGTAGTCTTCAGGTTTGGCTCTCTAGGGCAGGCAGGCAGATTCAGGTTAAGCTCATCCAGAGCTTCTCTCGAGAGACTGGTTTCCAAACTTGGCTAACACTGGGGCATCGAAGCAAGGTCTGGCAGCTGCTTATGAAGGCCGGTCTCCTGATGGGCTGATGAGCGTCAGCTGAGCTGGAGGGCTCCAGCCCAGGAGGATCCACAGCGCACTCTGCTGGAGAAGGTGGAGAATCTCCAGATCCCAACAGAATGTTTAGAAAACCTGAGTAATTATATTTAAAAGATACTGTGAAGGCCGAACTCCTTGAAAACATTAAATAAAGAAAATAGGAATGTTGAGATATGTTAAGTCAGATTTGTTTTTCAACCGAACGAAAAGTACCTTGAAAGTACCTTTTATTACCACATACTTAATAGCATTTGTAAACACTCTAGCCTCAGCTGATTCACAGAAGCTGCAATGCTGCCATGCAGGTGGATGAAGAGGGCCCCCACCCATCCTCACCAACCTCTACAGAAGCACCATAGAGAGCGTTCTGACCAGCTGTCTCACTGTGTGGTGTGGAGGCTGCAGCTCCTCAGACTGGAAGAAGGTGAGAAGAGTGGTGAGAACAGGAGAAGATCATCTGGGCTGCTTTTCCCTCCATTAAAGATATTTCATCCAAGAGTTCTATGTCCCAAGCCTGTAACATCACCAATGACCCCTCACACCCCCCCTATGGTCTGTTCTCCCTGCTGTCCTCTAGGAAGAGGCTTCTCAGCATTAAATACAGGTCCAACAGATTCTGCAACAGCTTCTTCCCCATCGCCATCAGACAGCTAAACTGTTTAAAGCAGCGGTCCCCAACCACCGGGCCGCGGACCAGTACCGGTCCGTCGGTCATTTGGTACCGGGCCGCACAGAAAAAAAAAAAAAAATATATATATATATATATATCTATATATATATATATAGATATAGATTTATCTATATATATATAGATCTATATATATATATCTATATATATATATCTATATATATATATAGATATATTAGGGATGCACGATATAATCGGCCCCCTATCGGTATCGGCCTGTATCGGCCTTAAAACTGAATATCGGACATCGGCCACCCCACTGATATTTAACCCGATATTTGATCAGCTTCTGAGTTTCTAAAGTCTAAAAAAAGAAAAAATACTACTTCTTCTTCCTCAAAAACTTCTTTTTTACAGACTTAAAAACTTCTAAAGACGAGGGAAAAAATATTGATACATTAAAATATCACAATATCTTCATATGCTGATATATTGCGATTTAAAAACACCATATCAATGTCTTTTACTAATGAAATATTGCTATATGTCATCGTTATGCTACGGAATCCCCCGAAAATTCACAAATTTTTGCCATATTTTTATATGTTGATATATTGACGCGGTATCTATCTATTTTACTAACAAAATCTCACAAGAATTTGCAAAATATCACCAGTTTGTAACAGAACGATGAAATTTGACAAGATTTTAAAAGTAAAGTAGATCGATACCGCGTTTTAAAAAATCAATTTGATATCAGCATATGAAAATATATTTGAGTATATTATTTTTGAAAGTGTCAGAAATGGATAACAAAACTGCTATTTTCAATGACTACTTATTTTTGTCCAGCTTTAACATCAGTATCGATATCGGTTATCGGCTACATGAGTTTTAAAATATCGGCATATCGGATATCGGCCAAAATCCCAATATTGTGCATCCCTAAGATATATATATAGATATATATATAATTTATCGACGATCAGAGTCTGAGTGGTGTTTTATTTTGAAAAATCCAAAACATTGGGGTATTATCTCCCAATTACATCAGTCGGTGCATCTGTGCCTCTTGACACAGGTTAATTCAGGTCAAAACGCATCCTATATAGCATCCTATCTTTGTGAAGCGGGATTTTCAGCGGTTACAGTGACCAAAACAAAGCTACGGAGCAGACTGGACATCAGGAGCACACTTCATGTGTCACTGTCTCTGATTACGCTTAGATAGGACCGGTTTGTTTCGGAGAAACAAGCTCAGGGCTCCCACTAATTCAACATAATGGTGAGTTTTATTTTTATGCTGTTTGTATTTGATTTTATGCCAGTCGTATCATTTTATTTGATCGTATTTACCCCCACACTTTAAAGGGTGGTCCGTGAAAATATTATCTGACATATAAGCGGTCCGTGGCGCAAAAAAGGTTGGGGACCGCTGGTTTAAAGAACTCTTAATCATGTCACAAACTCTGCAAATCACTGCAGAGGTTTTTTGCACCATGTTTTTTTTTTCTCCCACACTGTTAACATTTGATCACTGTACTGAACAAAACTGAAAAACTGTACTGAACAAAATTTTATTTTTTGTACACTCTGTGTATACAAAATGACAATAAAAGTTGTCTAAGGTGCCACAGGGAGCCATGAGTATCAGTTTGATCAACTCTGTATTTTTTGTTGTTGTTCCCCTAAGTGGACATTCAAAAGCTCAGAAAGCAGGGAGAGGAGCAACCTTGGATCATAAAAGTGTAGAAAATCAAACAGCAACCGTGGAATCAGTGAATGACCCCCTGCATCAATGGAGCCACAGCCACACACAGGTTAGCATGCAGCATCCGCTGCCAGTTTCTTGTAGTTATGATTGTTGCAGAGTAATTTAATACTCCAGAGACAGTTATCTTTCCACCCACAAGCTCAGAATTGTCACTTTCATTTTCAGATTAACCAGATATTTATGTGTGCTTTTTTTCTTCTTTTTTTTTACTGTGGTGGACAGCAGAGATGTTAATCCACAAACTATAACAACTGTTTGGTATTTGATTGGATTAAACAAACCTTTATTTTTCTATCCAAGAAAAAATTATTTTACAAAACTAACTTTAGAATAATTTTCCTTTGGTAAAAAAAAAAATATTGATCCTATTTATAAGTGATAATTTCCCTAAAGCATAAAAATACAATCCTAATACGTTTAATTTTAAATGGGTCAATAACCTGAGAAGAAAGAGCATCTTAGATTGTGTGGGCAAATCAAGAGCAATCAATTTTTTTGCAGGAGACGGCAGAAAAACTGTGTATGTCTGGTTTTTATTGCCTCAGGCAACTCTGTGTTAAAAAACAGGCACAATCTGTCATAAAAAACCATTAAAGTTAGGAAGGCATGATGTGAAAAACTGTTCTGTTAATAAATAATGAACCAAAATGTAATACTCTTGGGGGAAAAAATGCAGTCCATCTTGACTAAAGAGGAGAGAGAATCTACAGGCTATGGTAACATGCCCCAGAAATATTTTTATGTCATACCTGGGATGACTTAGTTCATGTGACAGAAGTCATTTTGATTTCTGTAAATTAACACAATGTAAAACATGTAAAAAATCTGAGGAATGAAAATAATGCAGAACGATATCAAACCTGAACAGACTGGGCTCTTAAAGGTAAAGGTAAGAAGATGTCATGATAAGATGAATACAATGAAAGAAAATAATGCTAAAAAAAAAATCAGTTAAAGTCTACAGTATGAGAATAAACAGAATTTAATCAGGCTAAGACACTCAAGGAGTGACCAGACTACTGTAACAGGAGGTCACTGTTTAATGAAATGTAATTCAACCAAACAAACAGACAAATTAACTTCAATAACATGATCCTAACAAGAGTCTGGCATAAATCAAGTGGAATTTTTGTTTTAATAATAACATTTCGTTTTGCTAATTGTTAAATTGATATAATAATGAACAGGTGCTTCTCCAGCCTGATTTTGCCTATTTCCCTGCAAGGACTTTAAAAAGACATTTTAATCTGTCTTTCAGGTCAAACTCATCTCTTCTTTGACTGGATTGTTGAATTTGACCATTTAGCTGAGAAGAAGAAACATCCCGGCTTGGACACGGGGCATGATGGGTTTTAGCAAGAACATTGTTGTCCTCTCTAGTCATCTGTTTCTTAAAGTGCGAATGATATAATAAAGTGTATTAGATTCCTCTAAAACCAAGATCATTAACTCTTGTTTTGGAAAGATTAAAGGTATTGTGGGGATTTTTTTTACAAGACCTGCCCTCTCCACAACAAAAAAAGAGCATGAACGAGCCCATTTCTCCTCGTGCATGCCCTCTTTAAAATGTACTGTTCACATAGCTCATACAGGCTTACTGCATCCACATACAGCGGGACTTTATAGCAAACTCAGTTAACTTACCGTTTGGACAGATGATCACTGCCTTTTGCTCTGTTGGTCACTTAACTCATCCAGTGAGCAGAGCGGTTTTCAATTCAAAGGCAGCATCGAGGATTTCGCTCCGCTCCAGTTCGCTACGATGTACTCACGTCAATTAAAAATGTTGGATTATGAAATTTTTAAAATAACATTTATTTGATTTAAGTGTGATAAAAAGTGTGACACAATATATTAAAGGAAAAGTAGAAATTGCGTGGTGCGCCGCTCCGTTTATATGCTCTGATATCTGGTATATAGCTGCCTCTTCTGAGGCCTTTCTTTTCTTCTCATACACTTCCTGACACTTTTTCTCGTACGACCCTCAGCCATTTTCAAAAAGCCGTGGTTAGAAAGGTGAGCTACAATGACTGTCTGAAACATAGCTCACCACACATATGCAGCTGAAAGCGTGCAGCGCAGAAAAAGATAGCTAACGGGGTGAGCACGTAGGACGGCCTTACATAAACATATCACCACAATGAGTGAAAATTAGGACGACCACTCATTTAGATGATCCGCCCAACAATAGAAGACCTTTGACCTACTTTTACGGATGGCAAAAAGAGCACTGCTTTGCTCACACTGGGAACAGTATGGTAGGGTTTAACACGTTAAAGAGATGGAGCAGAGTTTCTCTTATACAGGCTGGATCCATTTCCTGGAGTCTATTCTCTGCATCACTACTCTCCTTCACTTCCTTTTTGTACACTTACAGCCCAACGAGATCGGCAGTTCTACACTCTATATGCTCCCAGACTTTACTTCCTCTGGCGTAGCTGACACTGTCATGAAACAGCTTCCACATCCTTGTCAACAGCAGCAGCAGAGGACTCCTTTACCACTGTGTCAATTACCGTACCCTTTTCAGCAGCACCATCATTATCATTCTCGCCCACTCCATACAACTTTATCAAGCCTATTAGGGGATTGCTTGAAAGATCGTTTAGAAAATTTTAAAGTCTGCTCATTTGGTTGCTGGAGGCAGCAGTGGTGGAGTTCAATCTTGATCTACCATCTTTTCAGGATAGACAACCTGCAACCTTAAGATATTTGCCTCCAGCCAACCTGGAGATACCTGCCTCCAGCTGGTATCTCCACTTTTATCTCCTCTGTAAAGGGTAAGTTATCTCAGCTAAGGGTAATATGTGGGCCACCGATGCTTTAGTTTAAGCCTTCTCTGAATCCAGCTAACACCTCCAAGGCTCCAGCCAAAGCCCCAGCTCCTGTCACTGAGGCTCCAAACAACTAGAGCATTGATATTCTCCACATCTCCAAGATAGGCTGTCCTCAAGGCATCTGCCCTGCTCTTGCTGACAGGAGAGTCCTCACAGGACAAAGAAATTTTAGAGTTATTTCTGATTGCCTCTTTGTTCTGGAAATTATGTCAGTTTGGGTCCGCTAATTCAGAACCTTCAGAAAGTCTGAACTCAAGGCTTTGACGATTTTGGTATTGTTGACAGGGAATTGCAGATATGAATAAAGATCAAACATTTCGAAAGCTTCAATTGACTTCAAATTGTTTGTAGTTAGGCATGATTGCTGTAATGGTACAAAAAAAACGTTCTATCCTTTAATGCATGCTTTAATGTTCTGAGTGGGATGGAAGTGCTGAGGATTAATAGACTGTTGAAACGTATAACTCCAAGCAAACAGAGATTCAATGTGCCTGTGTGTTTGTTTTAAGCTTTTTATACCAAACAAGCCCATAGTTGTTTGTATGTCCCCAGTGACCAACAAAGGCCCACAGTGGCTGACACTTCTGTCACTTAAGCCCGGTACTCTGGAGGTCAAAATATTGCACTTTAAATGTTTTGTTCGGGTATTCAGGATATAGAGTGAAGGAGGTGAAAACTGTGAGTGTGAATTACAAAGCAAAGCTATTAAACTTGAGAAAATTAAACAAGAGGCCTCCAATGCTGGCCTGAAAATTTTTTGTTACTAATGCTTGCATTCAGGGTAGGCAGCGGAAACAGCAAATAAGTCAGATGATGTAAATGTTCGCCGCTTCATCTCCTCTTCAGCGCATTTACTTTTTTTTTTTCATTCTAAAGCTACCTCATGGGAAGGAAAAAAAAAGGTTTTGTCAAAATAAACAACAACAACTCTTTCTAATGAAATATTTCAAAATATGCACAAATAAATGTTGATGGAAAACCACCTGATGGTTTCCCCTACAGTGCAGGATTCATAAGAAACTAACTTTATTACATTGGAGAGATGATGATTAAGTAGCCTCCCTTCAGTCCTGACTTAAACTCTAATACATGGCTGTGAGATTGACTTGGGTGTGCTTTTTCTGGAAGAGTGACCAACACAACTGCATTTGCTAATATGAAAAATGGGATGCCCTTCCACAGATTTGTCTGTTATAGCTGCATAAGGAGGACATACCAGAGAGCTGGGGTTCCCGGTGCACTACTGATGCATATACAAGTAGTTGTTAAATGCACTGTTAAACTGCCACTCTACATAGTTTCTTCTAATTTAAATAATCTGATCCAATATAAGTCGGCAAGTAAATGCCGACAGTACCCATAAAAGCAAATTTCTTACATCTGTGGAACAATTTAAGTGAAATGTTGCAGTTTTCCAAAAGTATAATATTTTTTGCACAGAAGGAATTTCAGGAAAAGAAACAAGACGAAAAAGAAAAGTTCTTCAAGGTATTGTAGGTAGCTTACAGACAAAGAGGAGGTAGGGATTTTGTCTCTGCAGCTGCATTAGATGTATCTCAAACAATTGCACATGCATGATTTTTTTAAAAAGTTGTTCAATTTCCTGGATACTTACACTATTGATTTCTTTCTCCCAAAGTATATTTACACATTTTCTCCTTATCTGACTACCCATCTAGTGTTCAGGTCCTTTATCATTAGCTGAGCTGTGCACGACTAACCAGTCAGCCTTGAAGTTGTATATAATCGCAGTTAAATCCATTACGAGCACAACAGACTTGTATAGACAATTCAAGTGTGGAGCTATTATAGAGGTTTTTATACTAAGTAAGACATAAATCGCTAGTAAAGAAAATCAATCTAGTACATGGAACAGCACAACTGAGTAAACCCAGATAACAGTCTGAAATTAAAACAAATGTAATTTCTTGTAAATGCTCCGAATTAAAATATATTCTCGGTCTGTTTTCTTATTTTCCAAAATGCTGCAAAATTGAAAAAAGACAATACAAATGTGGAGTATTGGTTATCTGTAAGTTGCTTTTTGTAAATAGGGAAAAGGTGCACTCCACAGGTAAACACAGAAGAATTATATTAGTAATTGGATGTTGGAATTTCAGACTTCCAAGTAGCTAATATCAACAGAAAAACCCTAAATGTAAGAGGTGTTCGTCAAAAGTAAAACTTTATGATGACTGTTTTGAGCAGTTCTTTCTTATTTACAACTTTTAGTATGTTGTGCACTTATGATCTTTCTCTGTATATACAATAAAGCAAGATGTTCCAGTACAGTTTAAATGTGCATAATACTTCAGACTGTTCTTTCCAAAGTTTGCCATGACTCAGATGACTTAGAATCTGCACAGGCAAATCAAGCAAGGTGAAAAAAATGTCTCTCTTTGCCTTAAGATCAAGTCAAAAATTGTGAAATTTACCTTCAATCTCAGCTAACGTAAAAAGAAAAAATGGCCTTTATATCAGGGATCTAAGCAATGAACAGAACACATAGATCTGCCTGCAGAGCAGCATTTATTCTCTGTGTGGCTTTCTCCCCTTTGTGACCAACTCCAGGGGTCATGTTCAGTACAAGCTGCAAGTTGACAACACTACACTAAACTGCACGAGGAAGTAGAAAACACAGCCGTTTACAACTTTTTCATAGCCCCTTCATGCTAGAGCTACAGTCATTGCCATCTTTCCTCTTTCTTTAAGAGTTGCTACACCATTGGTTGATAGCGACGGTATGTATGGGCTAAACCCCAAGATCTTTAGATGTTTATATTTGTGACAGCAGGAGCTGTTACCCACTCGGCATGTTTTTCGCACAGATCTGTCCATGTAGTTACACCTCTTCCTAGGTGCACAATGTTGAAATTCTGTCTGCACAAACAGCTCATGGAGAGGCATGGAAACTGGCCCTGCAGCCCTCACGGACTCTTCAAGCATAAACCAGGCTTGAGGAGCTGAAGTTTTTAAGAGCTCAGTTAGAATAATCTTTTGATAAGACAATTTGTGGTACTTCATAATCTGGCTTTCAAGTGTAGGAGTTAGGACATTATCATTTGAAAAAAAAAAAAATTTGAATTCCTGTCTAAAATTTACCACAAGCCAAGGGCCCCATGAAAAACAGTGTTGTGGTTAGATGACAACAGAACTGATTATTTTGGCCTCTAAGAAAAATAATTTGTGTGGCAGAAAGCTAACACTTCACAACACCATTAAAACACCCACTCCCACCATTAAAATTGTGCTGCCTGGTTGTTGGGATGCTTTTCTTCCGCTGTC
This sequence comes from Cyprinodon tularosa, assembly GCF_016077235.1. Taxonomy (NCBI): domain Eukaryota; kingdom Metazoa; phylum Chordata; class Actinopteri; order Cyprinodontiformes; family Cyprinodontidae; genus Cyprinodon; species Cyprinodon tularosa. Next base: position 66,840 of record NW_024037793.1, read on the forward strand.
TCAGGGAAGTGAGTCAGGCTTGATGGGAAGATGGATGGAGGTGAAGTCAGTGCAATCATATAAGATAAACAATAATGGCTAAATAATCTGTTAGAATGGAATAAGGGAGAATTGTTCTCAAAATATAGAAATCTTTACTCATAGATTTTCCTCATTTGGTCTGACTGAACTTAAATTGTCTATCAAATATAACGGCTAAATAAAAATAGTGCCTGGAAACCCTTGTTACTGAAGGATTTTAGGCTACTAGATTTCATTCTGTTCATATTTAGGTTTTAAAATGTACTTATTTTCATGTTGGGCTTTCCATTTGTATTTTCTGACAGTTAATATATAAAAATTTTATTTAAATTTGCGTTCACTCTACCTCTCTGTGTTGTTGTCCATCCATCCTTTTTCTGACAAGCTTATCCAGGCAGGGTACACCATGGACAGGTCACCAGTCTATTGAAGGACAACACAGAGACAAACACACACTCACACCTACGGAGAATTTAGAGAAGCCAAATCACCAAACTTTTATGTTTTTGGATGGTTAAGGAAGCCAAAGTACCCAGAGAGAACCTACGCATGCAGGGAGAACATGCAAATGTTCCCCGGGCTAGGAATTGAACGTGGAACCTTCTTGCTGCAAGGCAGCAGTGCTATCCACTGTGCAGCCCTACATTAGAGTGTTTTCTCCTGTTTTGCGCATCAACCCTTTTTTCGCAAAAGCCAAAAACCACCTCAACTGAGCGTAAAAACCTTTTTGCAAATGTCAGGGAGTTTTTGCAATTAGAAATTTTGACATTTCAATCAAGCTTTTCTTATGTGACGCGCAAAAGCAAAAGCTGAAGGAAACGCCCCTACAGCAAATCAATTGAGAGTGGGATGGGGGTGCAGAGACCAAGCCCAGCACAGGGCAGACAGAAAGCTGAAGGTAGAGAAGCAAACAGAAGAGTAAATGGAGACTCAATGCCAAAAATACAATGCTGAAACAACAAAATGATGTTATTCGCTACAGAAAAGGGTAAACAAAATTCAGAATCCTCATGGAGTATGTAGCAGCCTTTTAAAATATTCAAGAACCTTTAATTTTTGAAAACAAGGGTCATCAAAGGGTGATCAACCATGTCTGAACTGATCAGAAGGGACTTGCTTTTTTTTCTAAGTTTCTGTCCTCCTGAATACAAATTCAGCTTTCTCATTGACAGTTCTGCTCTTAGCTGAGAACTCATCATAGGAGACTGACCAAACAATTAGAGGTTAAAGGAGGGCATTTGTCACTTCCAGTATGTGCTTAATATAAACTAAATCCTATGATATAGGTCAAGTCTCCACAAAAAAGTATATGCATCATGACTCCAATTAAAATCAAATGTTTAAAGAAATGTCTAAACCCTTTTCTTCAGGCTGAGAGAGACATAAAATGCTATAACCTGTTATTGTTTTGTTGGTATTGTTATTGATAGCCTTGTGACTATGGTTATATAAAACTTTACGCTTATCTTAATAAACCAAAGTCTATCCATATAAGACAGAAAACTAATATAGTTCTGTCTGAGTAAAAGAAAGAAAAAACTCATATTTTGGAGATTCTGGAATGCCACTCAAAGAAATAAAAGGTGACTCTGGCTAGACCAAAACACCCAGCAAGGACATTTTAAGGTGTCTTTGAAAAAAGCAATTCCACTATATGAGAGGTCAAAATTGGGGTGCTTGTGTACACTAGACTCCACTTTAAAAAGAAACTGAACTATTCCCTTGAGCAGAGCTACACCCAAGTGAAAAATCACACCATCTCAATAATCTGTGCAAGTGTGAATGTCTCACGGTTGAGGTGAAAATGTAATTGAGACCCGGTCATCCAGACTGAAAGCCATTATGTGGACCAGAAAAGAAGGACATAGACATTTGGACTCTGTATGAACCATTGCTATGACAATTTGTTATTTCAAATGAAATTTAAATAAAGACTAATGCAACTTAATGCATTTCTTACATCATAACCAGAAACTTTTTTTTTTTTTTTGCACATCCTGGTGTTTCAGAAAATCAAATGCTTTTTCATATCTGACAAACAACGCTAAGTTTCTACATGCTACATGTACTTTCAGATTATAATTTTGTTTACGAAGAAAAAAATGGCCAAAATAGTAAGCCTCTATGTGAAAAAGAAATAATCTCCTAACCTAACAACTGATTGTGACATACTTGGTTACTCAATTTGCAAAATAATCATCAGTTGCAGGCCTAAAATGTATTTTTTAAGTTACATTCTGCGTGGTCATTTAGAATGATGCTTCGAAACTAAAAGCAGCAAACTTTGACTCTCTTACAGTCAGTAACAGCGTTCACCTTGAACAGTATCGATGCTAACAGGAAGTGTTTATGTTTGATGAAACAGGCAATTTAAGGAACAATAATTTTGGCCTTGGAGTTGGAGTTGTCCCAATGAAACTTTTCTTATCTGGACATTTTGATAGGATACCAATATTGCAGCTATTTTGCAGCTATTTATCTTGACCAATATAATATTGACCCAACGTCAACATGAGTCGTACATACATTACTTGTTTTGTCATATGGCATATTAGAAAAGGATTGAGCAAGTGACATTGTTCAAATAGAGCTTAATAATCAAGAAAAAAATGTATGACAACAACTGACCCACTTATTATTACCCTATAGGTTACATAAACTTTAGACAAGCAGGTTGGAGCACAGGGTTTCTATCAACATTCTTGTGTGGGATAGTTTAGATGCAGACTGATTTCTTCTGATACTCGTTTTAAGGCTAATAATGGACCAATTTTCAACATTAGATCGGGCCATACCTTGTTGTCAGATAGGTTCTGTTGAAACATTTTTTGATTCTACAAGTCAGAAAGTAACGATGCCTTGGTGTAAACCAATGAAATTCATGTCAATGTATTTAGGCATGGAATTGATTTATTTATTTCACAAAGAGCCTATTTGTGTTGGACTGCTTTTTTTTCTTTGATATATAACAAATCTTTTGTCATGTTATCTTGATATGCTATTACAATTAATATTAATTAATAGCAGATCAAGATAATCAACGTAATCAAGATTACTGCGTTATTATAGTTATATATATTATAGTCATGTCCGATGACTCAGCCATTGTAGGCTGTGTTTCTGAGGGGAATGAGCTGGAATATCGATCGCTCATTATAAACTGTGGACTGGTGTGAGAAGAACCACCTCTGTCTTAACACCAGTAAGACCAAAGAGATGGTGATCAACTTAAGGAGAAGACCCCCACCTCACTCCCCCGTGAATTTGCAGGGTGAGGACATAGAAACTGTGGAGAGTTACAAATTCCTGGGTGTTCATGTCAATAACAAACTGGACTGGACTCATAAAACCAACGCCCTGTTTAAGAAGGGCCAGAGTCGCCTCCACCTCCTGAGGAGGCTGAGTTACTTTGGAGGTAGCAGACCCCTGCTTAAAGAGGAATGCCGTTTTTTTTTTGTTTTTTTTACATTGGACCCTTCATTTTACATTATTACACCATATTCAATTCAATTCAATTCAGTTTATTTATATAGCGCCAAATTCACAACACATGTCATCTCAAGGCACTTTACAGTTCAACCAGATCATACAGTCAAATTGATACAAAGTTTTCTATCTAAGGAAAACCAGTTGATTGCATTGACTCATTGACTCAAATACAATCCCCCACACTAAGCATGCTTGTAGCGACAGTGGAGAGGAAAAACTCCCTTTTAACAGGAAGAAACCTCCAGCAGAACCAGGCTCAGTGTGAGCGGCCATCTGCCGAGGCCGACTGGGGTTCAAGGAGACAGAAGCAGAGATACAAAAAGCAGCTGTAAAAGGCGGCCCCGTCCAGGAAACACACAGCCAGGCAGACGAGCTCCAAGGCAGCTCCCATGCCAGAGGACGAAGAGAGCACATCCACTCAGTCACGGTCAGAGAAACAGGACCACACTGGAAAACAGGCCGATCTCCAACATCTATTAACAAGGGTGTTGATAGAAGCAGCACAGCTGATGTTTTTTTCCAGGATGACGTCACAGCCAAACAGGAACAGACGAGGCAAAGCTACTCTGAGGAAAAGCAGAGAGAGCAGAAGGTTAGAGATTGAACTAACAGATTCTGCAGAAATGTCTGTTTTACCTTCTCAATTTAAGAACAAATGCACTTATTTTAAGAAAAAAATGACTTATCTAGATTTAGATTTTTTCCAGTGAAATTCCCTGGATGTTGTTCTCGCCCCTCCCTATTTAACGAGCATGCATCACACATGAGTTCTCCAGAACGGCAGCTGTCCCAACATGCACTATGGAAGGAGTAGCTTTCAGGGGAGTATTAAGTGAAAAGTGCACTTATCTGCTGCAGTTGTTCCAAAGAAAGTATGTTTTAAGATCGGTTGAGGCAAGAACATTATACTTTTAAGCGTCACTATATGGCACATTAACTGATTTAGGGCGTAGCTTTAAAAGAAGTTCCGATGTTGAGAGGACCGTGACAACCAGTGGACCTCTGGAGCAGACTACAACCAGGCCAAACATTAGCCTATTGTTTTATTGTATTATTTGACAAAATGATGATTTAATTTGTGTTTATCCTTGACTTAGACTTAGAAAAATTTTATTGCCATTTTCTATACACAGATTGTATACAGAACAAAATTTGGTTTAGTACAGCTTTTCAGACAGTAAATGAACATTTCCATTCCATAAAGTACAGCAGTGATCAAATGTAAACAGTGTGGGAGAAAAAACATGGTGCAAAAACACATTGATATTGAAGTTCAGAGCCTTAATATATATGATGCAAATATCCAGTATTTTTGTTTTGGTGTTTTGATTTCGGACATTATGAACTTTGTCAGCAGTAGTGTATTCAATCCTGATTATGCCATTTTGGAAACTGTTTAGTGTTTAATATAAGAGTGATGTGTTAACCTGTTTGTTTTCATTTGCCCTTTTCTGTTGCTTTGCTCTTGATTCATCTGAATATCTCTACAGGGGAACAATTAAGAATATTTATTGCACCGTCTTATCCATGCAGGGTCATTGGGGCATTATTTCCTATCTACAGTGGCCATTAAGCAAAAGGCTGGGTAAACCATTGACATCAAAGGCCAGTACAGAGACAAGAAAATCTTACTTTTAGAGAACTATAACAAAGAATCATATCATGAAGTATGTGAAAGTTGGAGCAATGGTGAAATCTAATTTTTAAAATCTTATGTAGTCCATTCAGACAATTTGTGGCCCATCACAGGGTCTGTAGCATGTATACTTGCTGAGGCTTTGCCCCTGTTCCGGCTGGCGGAGAGTAAACTCAAACTGACAACTCCACACCACACAAGGAAGTAAAGAGCAAAAAGTAGCTAAAAAAAAGGCACATGGCAACATGCTTAGGCTAAACTTATGTCTTATGTTAACTTATGTTAAACAAGTAACTTATTCCCTGTTCTAATTTCATTATTTTGTTCTGTGGCTTCTTGAAATAGACTGACCCCATACTGCCCATCCCCTGGGTAAATGTGGTCTACAATGGCCACAGTCAGTTGATCATTGTCATTGCAGCTAAATGAGTGCCTTTATGCAGCTGGTATGAGTTCATCCTAATAGCTTCAACCAGTATCTCCAAAAAGTTACTTTTGTCCCAGGGTTGAACAAAATCCCATCCTCATTATAAACCCTCCCTAACAGATTGACAGCATTCTGACAGTCTTAAACAGCAGTTTGTTTTTTATAAGTTTTGTTTTATCGGCGCATTGTTAGGTAAAACATTATCTGTTTCCTCAGAAAAAGCAGGATATTACTTTCATGCTATTTCTGAAATAAATATGTAGTCCACCAACATTCATTGCTGTGATCCGGCAGCTCACTTTGAGCCCACTGCAACACTCGCATGACGTATTGATCTCGCTGCAGCAGAAATCCAGCGTTCTGTTAAGTATGGAAAAATAAATGGAAGCAATCAGTCCTCTCTGCTCATCCATGACAGTTTCTGCACTGCATGCTTGAAGGCAGCGCTTCTGCTGATGTTTGATATGGTGATTATAAAAAGCAGAATTCCTCTCCAGCATCTTGCAGGGCTGTTATTGCTGATGTTTACTTTTAGAATATACACTGTTTTATTTTTTTACCATGAAGATCTTAACTACTTAAATTGGTTGACCTAGCTGCACTAGTGCCTTATGTTATGTTGCCTGATAAGATTTACAGCCAGTCATTTTCCAGGAAATACGTATAAAACAAACAGACAATATAAATGCTGTTTTTGATAAGGACCTGTCCTTTAAATCTCATATCAAAGATGTTTCTAGAATTTCCTTCTTTCATCTGAGGAATATTGCAAAAATTAGAAATCTCCTGTCCAGGGGTGATGATGAGAAACTAGTCCATGCATTTGTTACTTCAAGGCTGGACTATTGTAATTATCTATCATCAGGAAGTCCACAAACTTAAGTTAAAAGCCTTCAGCTGATCCAAAATGCTGCAGCCAGAGTTCTGATGAAAATTAAAAAGAGAGATCATATCTCGCCTATCCTAGCTTCTATGCATTGGCTTCCTGTTAAATTCAGTATAGAATTTTTAAATCCTCCTTCTCAAATATAAAGCCTTAAATGGCCAAGCTCCATCTTATATCAGGGATCTGATTGTTCCTTATGTTCCTAACAGAGCACTTCGCTCTCAATCTGCAGGTTTACTAGTGGTTCCTAGAATTTCTAAAAGCAGAATGGGAGGCAGATCTTTTAGTTATTCCGTAAAAATTCGAAAAATATCCACTGGACTTGGTTTTCAAGATTTGAAGACGTTTCGCCACCTCTCCAGGAAGCTTTCCCAATTCAAATGTCTGGATCCGCAGTGAGTTTGAGTCTTATATAGACAACGCCTTGTATCGCTTGGAAACATGCAATGGTAACCGATGAATGGGTCGTTAGTTCCATCGTTAGCCTGTAATATCTGAACCTGTCTATGATTCTAGGGGTCGGTCGTTAAAGGGGGGATAGCCATTAAGGGGGGGATTGTCTCCTGTAATACCTGAAAACTGTCTATGATTGTTAAGGGTTGGTCGTTAAGGAGGTATTGTTCACCGGCTGGGGCGGGTAGGTCCCTCGTTCCTCTGTGATGGGGTGGGGGGTTTGGTGATATCTGGAAGGGATCATGTCATTGATTGAATTGTATGTTTTTGGAAGCTGGAATCTGAGTCCACCACCTCTGTTTAAAGTTGGTTTTTCTCTCTTAACATAGATGGCTTCCTTCACGCCCCTCTCAAACCACCTATTTTCTTTATCCAGAATATGGACATTCTGGTCCTCAAAAGAATGTCCTTTGTCCATAAGGTGTAGGTGTACTGCGGAGTCTTGTCCAGAGGCGGCCGCTCTTCTGTGTTGGGCCATGCGTCTGTGGAGAGGTTGTTTTGTTTCGCCAATATAAAGATCAGAGCATTCCTCGCTGCACTGAACAGCATATACCACTCCGCTCATATTCGGTCTGGGGGTTTTATCTTTAGGATGCACTAGCCTCTGTTTAAGGGTTTGGTTTGGCTTGAAATGTACTGGGATCTTGTGTTTGGAGAAAATCCTCTTGAGCTTTTCAGACACTCCAGCAACATAAGGGATTGTGATGTTTTTGCGTTTAATTTTCCCATCGCTGTCTTTGCGTGTCTTTTGGATTTCCTTGCTGATTTGATAAAAGCCCAGTTTGGATATCCACAGTTTCGGAGAGCATCTTTGATGTGTTTCTGTTCTTTTTGCTTCCCATCTGTTTTAGTAGGGACATGTTCTGCCCGGTGTTGTAAGGTTCTGATGACTGAGAGTTTGTGTTCCAGTGGGTGGTGTGAGTCAAAAAGAAGATACTGGTCTGTGTGAGTAGGTTTCCTATACACTTCAATGTTTAGGCTTCCATCTCCTTCCATGCTCACCAGGCAGTCCAGAAAGGGTAGTTTGTTGTCCTTGGCATCCTCTCTGGTGAATTTGATGTTACGGTCAACAGAGTTGATGTGTTTGGTGAAAGCTTCCACTTCCTCTAGTTGGATTTTGACGAAAGTGTCATCCACGTATCTAAACCAGTGGCTTGGTGGTGTTCCATTGAAAGTGTCTAAAGCTCTCTTTTCCATTTCTTCCATGTAAAGATTGGCTACAATTGGTGATACTGGAGATCCCATTGCGCAGCCATGCTTCTGTCTGTAAAAATTACCTCTGAATTTGAAATAGGTTGTGGAAAGACAAAGGCCCAGTAGTGTGCAGATCTGGTCCGGAGTGAAATTAGTCCTGTTGTTTAAATCACTATCTTGTTCAAGACGTGTCCTGACTGTTTCCACTGCCTCTGTTATAGGTATGCATGTGAAAAGTGAAGTAACATCAAACGATACCAAGGTTTCTCCTGGAGCCATCCTTAAATGTTTGGCTTTGTTGGCAAAGTCTTTGGAGTTTTCTATGTGATGTGGTGTGTTCCCCACCAAGGGAGCTAAGATATTAGTAAGCTGTTTAGCAATGTTGTATGTTACTGAGTTAATGCTGCTGACGATGGGCCTGAGTGGTGCCCCTTCTTTGTGAATTTTTGGAAGTCCATATAAGCATGGAATTTCCTCCCCTGGATATAATCTGAAATAGGCTGTGCTGTTGATTATCTTGTCTTTTTCAAGTTGTTTGAGATAGTCTATTATTTTCTTTTTGTAGCCGCTGGTTGGATCTCTTTTCAAGGATTCATACGTATTAGTGTCCTTCAGTAGAGTGATAATTTTGTCTTGGTAGTCTGAGGTGTTGAGGACTACGGTGCATCTTCCTTTGTCTGCTGGTAATATGGTGATGCTTTGGTCCTGGCTCAGGGATGTTATGGCTTTCATTTCCTGGGGTGTGAGGTTGGAAGGAGGTGGTTTGGCGCTGGACAGGGTGGCTGTTACCTTCATTCTGAGTTGCTCTGCCTCCGTTTCAGCCAGGTTGTTGTTCCTGATGGCCGATTCAGTGGCCGTGATCAGTTCCACAATGGGTACTTCTTGTGGAGCAATGGCAAAATTCAGGCCTTTACTCAGTACATCCATCTCTGGTTTTGTCAGTGGTCTGCTAGATAGGTTTTTTACCCACTTGTCTTCAACCTTGATGTTATCCTCCTGAGTCATGTTGCTCTCTTGTTTAAATGCTGCTTTCTGTTGTAATCTTTTGAATTTGGCTTTTTGTCTTTCTTTTGTTTTATGATGTTGTGAAAGCTTGGCTTTATTGACCAAAATAGCAACTTCTTCAAACAAGGTTTCGGGGAGAAGTTTGGATAGCTTCTGTCTTATCTGATCTATTTTGTGCGAGATAGCTTCAATTGTGAAATGAGTCTGTCTAATCCTCTCACTAAGCAGCTTTTTGTGCGCATTCCTAAGAATCTCTTCTGCCCTGTGTCCTTTGATAGTAGACTTCAGTCTTAGACTGTTGGGAATGAGACCTTGCTGTCTACATCTTAAATTGAAACGTAGATGATTCCTATAATCTGCAAGTTTCCTAAGCAATTTCTCATACTCACGCGTTATCCCGAGGGTGTCTTTCCCAAAATGGAGTGCAATATGCTGATGAAGGTTCTCAGTCATCCAGGTCATAGTCATTCCGTAAAAATTCGAAAAATATCCACTGGACTTGGTTTTCAAGATTTGAAGACGTTTCGCCACCTCTCCAGGAAGCTTTCTCAATTCAAATGTCTGGATCCGCAGTGAGTTTGAGTCTTATATAGACAAAGCCTTGTATCACTTGGAAACATGCAATGGTAACCGATGAATGGGTCATTAGTTCCGTCGTTATTTTTTTTATTATTATTATTATTCATTTGAAATATTGAAACTTAAACTAATCATTGTTTTTTTGCTCCCTGCCCTTCAAACATGGACTCCCTGATCGGAGTCGCTGCTTGTTGGAATTCAGACCTGGAGGAGATGTACCCCTCCCATCAGCCCGCCGGAGAAAGGCAGCCCGCTTCAAGCATCAATCTCCCCCCAACCCCCCAAGGCACACACACCGACACAGCAACCGGATGGAAATGATGGGTTAAAATCTGGGGAAAGCAACACAAAAGGATTTTCATCTGCTCTGAACCCCTGACCCTAATAGCTCACCTGAGCTGCAACTTGCTCCACAATGTGTGTGTGTGCAAAAACCATGAGGACAGAGACACTGGGGAATTTCTTTTTTTGTGGGGAAACAAGGAGGAGGTGCACCAACATAAGGCTTTCCTTCTCTCCGGTGCTAAATTATTTTTTAATTATTGAATAATTTTTTTTGTTTGAGAAGTGGCTGACCTTTTTGACTGAGGTGGTGGAGCTCCAGGACTGAAACCGCCTGTTGGCAGAAATCAGTAAAGGGTAAAGTGATCGATTATATATTTTTTTTTTTTACTTTTCTTTTATTTCATATTCTATTTCCATAGACTTCCAACTATTCAAGAAAAGTTTGATAACTTTCTCTTATTAGATTCCTTTCTGCATCTTGCAATGAAGAAAATGCTTGCTGACAGACTTTCTGACTGACATGACTTTATCTATGGGAAAATGTCTAATGAGGGTGATAATGAACGGCTTGATTGGCTTTCACTAAACCATGATTCTTTTAGTGTAATTTCTGATCAAATTAGAACCAACCTTAAGTATCTAAACCAAAAATTATCTTTTTAAAAGAGAAAAACTCAGCAGCAACTGTCTTTTCCTATGTCGGCTTCAGGACTGGAAAACAAAACGTTTATTATCAGGCCTGTGGTTGTTTAAAAACAGGACGGGTCTCGTTTTGTTCATTTCCTGCTGTCACCATGTTCCATAATGTTATGGACGGACCTGGAGATGAAAACTTAGGCAAATCCAGAGAGAGAAAATGGTCCAAACATGGTCTGACACAGTAGTTGTGAAATGCGCACAGGTTTTAGTCACAAACCAAATTCTCTATTTCCACAGCAGCCACTCGGAGAGATTAGCTTCATCTCTTCATGATTTTGTGGTTGTTGCTTTGTCCCTGTGCCATGAATGTCTGAGGTTCTGACTAAGACAGAGAAAAGGTGATGGTTGCTCTGACTTATGAAAATGTAAACAAAACAGCAACTTATAGATGAAAAAGGATGAATAATATAATCCAATAGGATAAAATCTAAAGTTATGTGTCAGTTTAATCTGAATTAGATTTCTCTAAATGAAAAGCTAAGAGAAATTGATTTTCCTTTCCTCCAAAAATATTATTATTTACTTATATCATTTAAAACATATAAACAATGAAATCAGCAATTTTCATCCCTTAAGTGTTTAAAATAAATAAACCTTACAGTTAATCAAATATATGGGATGTAGTTTGGGTAAATGCAACTAAAATATATAAAAGCTATGAGTTTATTAACTAATATTATAGATTTTCAAAAATAAATAATTAATTCCTGAAAGATTTGAATCAAAGTGGCATATTTTCCTGAGAGAGTGAAATATTAATAATCATTTTTTGGCACATTTAAAACAAGTATGTTTTAAAATAAATAAAACCTAAAACCTGCTTAATGGATTTAAATCAAGGATGATAAAAAAATGAAAAAAACATCCTAACTTTCAGAATTAGAACTGAAATAGCACCTGACATAAAGTTATAAATGGTTGGCTTACAGCAGAATAGTAACTGATTCGCTGTTTATTGACTAGAGTTAAAGTACCTGCGTATAAATAGACAGAAAAGCGTCCATTTTACCGTTGACCCAGTTACAGGAGGTTCGGTAAAGATGGGCAGGCTAAGGGCCCCCCCCCCCCGTGAGAGAAAAGGTCCTGACACACATTAAGGTTTGCATGCAACAACAATTACGTTTAATCATTTATGTTATGGCCATTTGTTTGTGTTTTGTTTGTCTTATCTGTTTGTCTTATATGTTGTCTGTAGTGTCTGTGGATCCACTCTAACTATTGTATGTTGTCCATTTGTGAAATGATAGTTTAGCTATTTTTTTGTCTTGGTAAAATAGAAATGAGGGAATAATTAAGGTTAAACTGTAAAATAAGGACAGTTTCTAGTTTCTGTGGCTCATTCTTCCCCCTCACCTGTTTTCAAAACAAAGCAGGAGTTAAATGTGTTAAAGATAATGCACAGCTGTTTAAATTGGTAATAAAGGGAATTGACATAAGGTTCAAATATCACAACAAATAAAGTTTAATGAGACAGATTTAAAAAAAAATTAAATCAAATGAACAGATTATGCTTGTTTAACAATAATTGGGCATTTCTTCAAATAATCAAGGACCTGTGTCATTATTTAAAATGACACAGGTCCTTTAAGATTTAGATTAAACTTTAAGGGTAAATAAATCTATATGTGTGTAGCACAAATAGCTTGTATAAAAATAAATTAGGCTGATTGAATTTGCCTTTAAATTATTTACAATTTTTTAAGAAGTAAATCTATCTTAAGCTGATCTGGAATAAATATGCAAATTTATTTAACATAATTATTGGTTAATAATTATACGGTGTTCAAATGACTCAATTGGAAATAATGATGATAATAACATTATTTAATAATAATAATAACGATAACATTAATAATAATGATTACAATGATAGAGGATATAAATAACAGGATTTAATTCCTACATTAAGATGAATGGTGGAGACTTTAAAATGATCTATTCTCAATGGATCCATAGCTCAGATATATCTGGAGGTTAAATTGACTTGACTTAAATTGTTGTTTTTCTTCAACAGAACATATTTTATTTGTTCTGATGAAGAAAAGGGTGGAAAGAAGATAAAACAAGAGAAAAACAGCAAAGCTAAACTAATAAGGATCCATATAGATGCTGTTTATTTTTCCATCTGGAACAGTCCATGTGGAATTTGGGTTGATAATTGAGAGCGGAATAAATAAACAACCTAAAGAAACGACTGCTAGACTTCTGGATGAAGTTTGAACACCTCAGCCTGACTGTCTGATGTGCGTTTGGGAAAAACCAGCTTTGTTGATGTTTGTTGATGGTTCAGCTTCTTGGACCCCTGGTTTGGTGTTTCTTCACCTCATGAAACTCTTGTTTCTGGTTCTTTGATTTTGCTTCGCCTTGGAAACATCGTTCTTGAAATCGGATGGAAAGCCTATATTCTTCTTCCACACACATCATGTCTGGTGGAAGCAGCAGAAGGCTGTGCTTGTTTACATTGCTGCAGCCCACTGACACACACAGTCCTCTGCTGAGGAGAAGTTTGTTTGGATTTCTGCAGGTGCAGAAGTGATAAGTGGTACTGAACACTAAGGAAGTAAGTTTGAAATTATGGGTAAGTTTGAAATTATGGAATAATTCAATGATTTGTGACAAAGTTTAAAATTCAAATTTTAATCTAAAGTTCTTTAAGCTACATGAAATTATTTTGATCTACTATTGTTTGTGAAAGGGTAAGATAACATCTGATCTTTCCTTCCCTCAGCTCCTTTAATTCAGCATGTTGGTAACTTTGACTCCCAGTTTTCCTCCCCATGAGCTCATGACGGGTCGACCCTTTCCTGAACCACAGAACGGACCAGACCACTGACCTCTGGCCAGACTGGGACTGACAGGTGACACATTAAAATGACCTACAAGACCTTTTTTTCCCCCCTTAGTCAGAGAAGGCTTTACAGAGGGACCAAAGTGCCTGGAGACCCTAATGCAGGACCATCACAGCCATCCTTCCATCCTTCAGCAGGAGGAGGTGTGGCTGAGAGTCAATAAAAAAAGTGATCAGAGCTCATCGGAGCTCATCTGGAAGGAACCAGGAAACAATCAGAATAAAGGGGCAGAATAATCCCCTCTGATTGGTTAATTAACACATCAGTAGTCCACCTGATGTGTTGAGGACCAGCTCTTCTGTAGACAACGTTCAAAATGTCGCCTGTATAAGGGACCAACATCAACAGAAAGATGAAGACGCCCACCTGAAGATGTCTGACATCAGCTTTGGCTTTTTGATTTTTAAATCATACAACATGAATGAGAAGGGAAATGTGTTGTGATGTGTTGCATTTTAATCAAAGATTAACATTTTAGTGTCTAAGTGTTTGATATTAATTTTCTTGATAATAAAAAGAAAGTCCAAGTGTTAGATGACCACCTGATGGCTGATGGAAAGTATTGGCAGAGATTTCTGGATTAGAGAATGAACTCTGATGATCAGGTCTCAGCTACCATTGGGAAAGAGGAGCGCTGAGATTAAATCCTCCAACTTTTCAATGTGTGCTTTGACTGAGCCTGATTCTGAAGAGCTGAACTCGTCATCTGCGTGAAACATTTTTGTGTTATGATTTTAACATTTTGCATAGAGATTGATCTTTTTTTACTTTTAATGAAGCTCATATTAATAATTTGACTTACAGTTTGTAGACATGAAGGGGTCTATTGTTTTGACTGATTTGAACTTTTCTCTTTCCAGGGAAACAAAAAGGGTAACTGATAATGATAAGAACTAAAAATTAAAATTTTCAGCAAATAGATATTTTACCATAAAAGTATCATAATGGGGAAAAACAGTAAATATTTTTGCCAACTAAGATGTGATTCCAGGGTTCTATTTATTGGCAACATATTTTAGCTATCATAATCCTTTCCATAATTTTTCCATCTATTATAATCATTTAACATTGTCCACCGACTTAATGCAGTTGTGGATTTTTGATTCATTATTTTTTAATTATCATTATTTTTCTTCTTCTTATGATTTTTTTTATATTTTACTGTAGTGTCTTAGATTTTAGCTTTCTTTACATATATTCATAATTTTCAGTTTTAGCTTTCTTCACATATACTCACAATTTTAGTTTCTTAGTTTTTTATATTCATAAATTTTCCTTTTTTTATGATATCGATTACACAAGGATAATATCCTTTTATAATCGAAAGGGTGGACTGTTGTGGGAAAATTTATATCTTTCTCTCATTATATATTAATATTCATATTTACTCACTATAAAAGTTTTCACTTAGTCTGTTTTTCTGTCTAGGCCACACCATTCCCTGCAGAATGTTGTTTGTAGACCAGACATAGCTTCTTCCCATAACAATCCAGATTCTTTCTCAAGGTTTATTCATAACATGTTACTGTTAAGCAAAGTGTGTGTAATTTGTTATGACTCTGACTGCTTTCGATTGTTGTAACTAGGGGGGAACGAACCCTGCCCAGATCAGAACAGAGCAGAATGCTGTGCCATGATGACTGTTCTCTCTTTGCAAAGATTTTAATAAATGTGCCGACTGAGTGAAATCCATCGATCTCCGTTTATTTAACTAGGATGAATAGTCGAATACTTTTTTCCCACTACACATCGTTAGCCTGTAATATCTGAACCTGTCCATGCTTATATGGACTTCCAAAATTTCACAAAGAAGGGGCACCACTCAGGCCCATCGTCAGCAGCATTAACTCAGTAACATACAACATTGCTAAACAGCTTACTAATATCTTAGCTCCCTTGGTGGGGAACACACCACATCACATAGAAAACTCCAAAGACTTTGCCAACAAAGCCAAACATTTAAGGATGGCTCCAGGAGAAACCTTGGTATCGTTTGATGTTACTTCACTTTTCACATGCATACCTATAACAGAGGCAGTGGAAACAGTCAGGACACGTCTTGAACAAGATAGTGATTTAAACAACAGGACTAATTTCACTCCGGACCAGATCTGCACACTACTGGGCCTTTGTCTTTCCACAACCTATTTCAAATTCAGAGGTAATTTTTACAGACAGAAGCATGGCTGCGCAATGGGATCTCCAGTATCACCAATTGTAGCCAATCTTTACATGGAAGAAATGGAAAAGAGAGCTTTAGACACTTTCAATGGAACACCACCAAGCCACTGGTTTAGATACGTGGATGACACTTTCGTCAAAATCCAACTAGAGGAAGTGGAAGCTTTCACCAAACACATCAACTCTGTTGACCGTAACATCAAATTCACCAGAGAGGATGCCAAGGACAACAAACTACCCTTTCTGGACTGCCTGGTGAGCATGGAAGGAGATGGAAGCCTAAACATTGAAGTGTATAGGAAACCTACTCACACAGACCAGTATCTTCTTTTTGACTCACACCACCCACTGGAACACAAACTCTCAGTCATCAGAACCTTACAACACCGGGCAGAACATGTCCCTACTAAAACAGATGGGAAGCAAAAAGAACAGAAACACATCAAAGATGCTCTCCGAAACTGTGGATATCCAAACTGGGCTTTTATCAAATCAGCAAGGAAATCCAAAAGACACGCAACAGAAGACAGCGATGGGAAAATTAAACGCAAAAACATCACAATCCCTTATGTTGCTGGAGTGTCTGAAAAGCTCAAGAGGATTTTCTCCAAACACAAGATCCCAGTACATTTCAAGCCAAACCAAACCCTTAAACAGAGGCTAGTGCATCCTAAAGATAAAACCCCCAGACCGAATATGAGCGGAGTGGTATATGCTGTTCAGTGCAGCGAGGAATGCTCTGATCTTTATATTGGCGAAACAAAACAACCTCTCCACAGACGCATGGCCCAACACAGAAGAGCGGCCGCCTCTGGACAAGACTCCGCAGTACACCTACACCTTATGGACAAAGGACATTCTTTTGAGGACCAGAATGTCCATATTCTGGATAAAGAAAATAGGTGGTTTGAGAGGGGCGTGAAGGAAGCCATCTATGTTAAGAGAGAAAAACCAACTTTAAACAGAGGTGGTGGACTCAGATTCCAGCTTCCAAAAACATACAATTCAATCATAGACATGATCCCTTCCAGATATCACCAAACCCCCCACCCCATCACAGAGGAACGAGGGACCTACCCGCCCGAGCCGGTGAACAATACCTCCTTAACGACCAACCCTTAACAATCATAGACAGGTTTCAGGTATTACAGGAGACAATCCCCCCCTTAATGGCTATCCCCCCTTTAACGACCGACCCCTAGAATCATAGACAGGTTCAGATATTACAGGCTAACGATGGTACAAACGACCCATTCATCGGTTACCATTGCATGTTTCCAAGCGATACAAGGCGTTGTCTATATAAGACTCAAACTCACTGCGGATCCAGACATTTGAATTGAGAAAGCTTCCTGGAGAGGTGGCGAAACGTCTTCAAATCTTGAAAACCAAGTCCAGTGGATATTTTTCGAATTTTTACGGAATGACTATGACCTGGATGACCAAGAACCTTCATCAGCATCTTTTAGTTATCAGGCTCCTCTCCTATGGAAACGACTACCAGTTTTAGTCCATGAGGCAGACACCCTGTCTACTTTTAAGGGTAGGCTTAAAACTTTGCTTTTTGATAAAGCTTATAGTTAGGGTGGCTCAGGTTATCCTGAGCTATCTCTATAGTTATGCTGCTATAGGCTTAGACTCTGGAGGACATAGGGACCCCATTTCATCATTCTGCTTCATTCTATCTCTATTCTCCCAATCTGCAGAATCTGTTAGTTCAATCTCTAACGTTCTGCTCTCTCTGCTTTTTCTCAGAGTAGCTTTGCCTTGTCTGTTCCTGTTTGGCTGTGATGCCATCCTGGAGAGAAATATCAGCTGTGCTGCTTCCATCAACACCTTTGTTTCTAGATGTTGGAGATCGGCCCGTTTTCCAGTGTAGTCCTGTTTCTCTGACTGTGACTGGCTGGATGTGCTCTCTTCATCCTCTGACATGGGAGCTGGCTTGCCTTTTAGAGCTGCTTTTTGTATCTCTGCTTCTGTCTCCTTGAACCCCAGTCGGCCTCGGCAGATGGCCACTCCCACTAAGCCTTGTTCTGCTGGAGGTTTCTTCCTGTTAAAAGGGAGTTATTCCTCTCCGCTGTCGCTACAAGCATGCTTAGTGTGAGGGATTGCGTTCGAGTCAATGAGTTGATGCAATCATCTGGTTTTCCTTTGATAGAAAACTTTGAATCAAATTGACTGTATGATCTGGTGAACTGTAAAGAGCCTTGAGATGACGTGTGTTGTGAATTGGCGCTATATAAATAAACTGACTTGAGTTGAATTAAATGATTCACATCACTTGACAGAAAGCCATAGTTTATATTATCAGAAGAGGCTGAATCCCATTTATTATTTTTCCAGCTATCAGTTTTACAAAGCCAGCAAACTGTAAATACTAGTAATGGAAGCATTCGATATAACAAAAAAAAAAAAGTAGAATTGATACGGAATATTAAATGTGGTAAAGCTGTGTTGGACTTATCTGTTTCCAGATTACAATGTGGCTATCTGTGACATTGCAATTTATTCATCCATTTTTTTTAGGTAGGTAGGGGTGATACAGTGAAACTGCACATCATTTAGAAATGGATGTAAAGCTCTTTGATAACAGTTTTTAAACCTTTGAAATGCACGAACATCAGGAATCAGAAATCTCATTGGGGTGTTCTTTAACCTGTCCTCCAAAGTTTAAAGAATGTGACAAATAAAAAAATAAAAAGAACATAGCAGCTATACTGCTAAACAGTCCAGTCATATTCAGAATTCAAATTTCTGAAAGTACTTTAAATATGGATTAAATTACATACTGTTCTATAAATGATAAGTGTTTTAATTAGGAGTCATTTTCATTTATTGTGATTTACCAACCCAGTCTCATGGGAAAATGTACCCCCACTACGTTGGTCCACACTGCAAAACGTAGTGGAGGTACGTTAATGGCCATTTTTTTTGTGGTACTGTTACGTTTCTTCTGCCTATACGCTTTCTATTGTTTTACGTCCTAGTCACGTGACTTTCAAGATTCCAGCTGGGAGAAGAAAAAAATATATATAGATGGCCGACATTCGCTCATTTTTTTGTGGAAGGATTAATAACTTGAGTTTGTTTTTGCATTAAAATGAGTTTTGATTACATTTCTAGTGAGAAATGTATAGTTTGTTGCCAGAATATTTACTCAGGGAATGTACATATTCACTAGCTTGTTCGTTTCTTGCAAAGATTTTTCAAGATAATGTGAAACTGAAACGTTTTGGTATAAACATGGCTGAGAGTTCTCTAACTTTTAGTGGGAAAATCAATAATTTCAATCAGTTTCTGCATTTAAATGGGTTTTGATTACATTTATAGCGAGAAGTGTAGGGTTTATTTACATAATATTTACTTAGTGAACATACATAATCACCCGCTTGCTAGTTTTTTGCTAAACTAGCAAGCGGGTGATTATGTATGCTCTCTGTCATTGATTCCAGATATGCTGGTTGTGTATTTAAATTGTTTTGGTTTTTCTTTAGTTCCTCTTTGGTCAAAATCTGGTCAAAATCCATCAATGAGATCGCACCAAACAGGAAGTTAAATGCACCAAGGATCCGGTAGATTTCCAAATAAAACACATCCGATCTTAACCCATGATCCTTTTTTTAAACTAGTTTAATTAGTTTCTCCCGTATGCCACGACGTAATGCATTGATCTGAAAATCAACCTCAGACGCAACGCACGCAGTGGCGAGGGTTTGATCCGTCAGATGGAGTTAAATCACAAAGAATTCAATGCTGAATCGGGGCGGCAGCTAAATGCTAGGCGATGGGTAGCAGCCTAAACGTTGCAATTTCACATAATCCTGACGAGATCCGAAAAACGTAGCAAAAACTAGCAAGCGGGTGATTATGTATGTTCACTAAGTAAATATTATGTAAATAAACCCTACACTTCTCGCTATAAATGTAATCAAAACCCATTTAAATGCAGAAACTGATTGAAATGATTGATTTTCCCACTAAAAGTTAGAGAAATCTCAGCCATGTTTATACCAAAATGTTACAGTTTCACATTATCTTGAAAAATCTTTGCAAGAAACGAACAAGCAAGTGAATATGTACATTCCCTGAGTAAATATTCTGGCAACAAACTATACATTTCTCAATAGAAATGTAATCAAAACTCATTTTAATGCAAAAACAAACTCAAGTCATTAATCTTTCCACAAAAAAATGAGCGAATGTCGGCCATCTATATATATTTTTTTTCTTCTCCCAGCTGGAATCTTGAAAGTCACGTGACTAGGACGTAAAACAATAGAAAGCTTATAGGCAGAAGAAATGTAACAGTACCACAAAAAAATGGCCATTAATGTACCTCCACTACGTTTTGCAGTGTGGACCAACGTAGTGGGGGTATATTTTCCCATGAGACTGGGTTGGATTTACTGGTGGCATCCATGTTTGTCAAAGAACACTACTGCCACCTACTGGTTTGTGACGTCATGGTGTGGTATCGGCTGTTGATCAAGCCCCAATGCTGTATCTGGTTTTTGTCACAATGTGCAAGTCATCTTGAAAACATTCGTCTTCGAAACGTTGGCTACTTATTACATGTTATTCCTCTGGCAAGAAGTTTTATGGCAAATCCTTCCTCTTTAAGTTGGCAATCTAGCAATGAACCCATGGTGGATCATGAATCGGAAATGTGAAATAACTCATTTTTACCCGATGTATTACAACATCCAACTGCCATGCATGTGGGCATTGTTAGTTAAACTATTGCTCTCTTGAATGGTGAAGTCCTCTAAAATAATTATTGTTGATTGCAGATGTGTCTCGTAGTTCCCATTGATTTTGCTTGTAAAGCGGGGAGAACGGCGCTAGGTTTACCGTACCGTGATGTCACTGCCGTCAGATGTCAGAAGTGAGGTGTTTGTATATTTGGGAAAAAATGGCCGGCTCCAGACTCATTGATCCAGATGAAAATTGTTGTTTTCATTTTTTTACTGATTAACGCTAAATCATTAAATCACTGCAAACATATCAGTTTTAAGTATAGATAATGATCCATTGATTATTCTTTGCTGACAGACTTTTTCTTTAAACAAGACAGATGGGCAAGGAGAGCATTAACAAGAGAGGTGGCTTGGAAACAAAAGGCTTATGATAACTGGAGCTCATCCAGAGCTCACCTGGGAGAGTCTGTTGATGGGAAAACAATTAGTTCCGGACTCCATTCATCTGTGTTTTTTTGCACACTGACAAAAAGATAATTACTGTTAAAGGGAAGCCTGTTAGCCACAAGTTGTCACAATCCGTATTTCCTTTTTTTTCCCATTTAATTTCCCTTGTTTAATTCTCTCCCAGCTGTGCTGAATTTTCCTAATTGTACTCATATTATTTTTATCTCTCCAGAATTTTTTTATTGTCATTATAATGTCACAAGTACAGAGCAATGAAATTAATTCTCTGCATTTAACCCATCCCCTTGGGGAGCAGTTGGCTGCCATTAAGGGGCGCCCGGGGAGCAATTGGGGTTAAGGGTTTTGCTCAGAGAGCCAGAGTTGCAGTCTATGGGAGTAGGGCTCGAACATCAGGATTCCAAGCTGTATGCCCTAACCACTAGGCCACCACTCCACACTTCTCTGGTGAGTAGTTACAGAAATGTAACTTTGCCCTTGATCAGAATTCTATGGGTCTGAACTAAAGAAACACTAAGCCCGGTGACCTTAGTGTTAGTTGTAAAGAGGTGGGGCTAGGTTTAGATTGTTTTGATATTT
Organism: Cyprinodon tularosa; assembly: GCF_016077235.1. NCBI lineage: Eukaryota > Metazoa > Chordata > Actinopteri > Cyprinodontiformes > Cyprinodontidae > Cyprinodon > Cyprinodon tularosa. The sequence continues at coordinate 88,285 of NW_024037793.1, forward strand.
AAAGGAGTGTTTTGTTATATATGTTACATTTCTGTTTAAAACCTATAAATACATCATGTTAACTTCAACCTTCTGCATATAAACCTTGGTATTTTCTTATTCCCTTCTGGCCCATTGATTGAATCACGGGATCAAAATCCCAGTATATCTACTGTATATTGGAGTGAACTGTAGCATTTTATTTGGCTCTTTTGTGAATTTCTTTACGTAATGCTGATCATGTTTTTACTTCCAACTGTATGAATTGCTTTTTGTTGATTTATAAAACTAAAGATTGGGTTACAGTTTTTTATTCAATTTCTGTCCATCGGGGGGCATATTTGGCATTGAAGTAATGCACAGTATAATGGTTGTATGCTGATCTGTTTATAGTGAAAGTTTGTGCTTATTTGTTTAATTATAATAGCTGATATAATGGATTAGAATCGCTGAAAGAAGTTAATATTTTCAGTGTATTACAAGCAGTTAAATCCTGTGTTATACCGTCATAAGTTTATTTGGCAAAAAGTCCAATTTTGAAGCTTGCATCCTTTTAATAGAGGAAAAAAATCATTTGATAAATACAGTATCTTTTTTAGGTCGGCGTTAAGTAGGGCTATCGGTGTTATGTTTTCACATTTAGAGCTGGGCTTCCCTGGTTTGGGTATCATGAAGATTAAAGCACTTATCATAGATTTAGGTAGTCCAGAATTAAAAAAATGCTTCCTGATACATACATACAAGTTCTTAATATTCCTTTTTTAAATTCTGTCATCAGATATCTTGAAAAAAGTTTATCAGTAACAACAACGGTGACCTGGAAAGGAACTGTACTGAACAAAAAAATGGGTAAAGTCAAAATTTCAGGTAGCCAATTTTTCAGAAGTCCAAAAGTATCATAGCTATCAACACCATTTTTGTGTTGTGTGTGTGTATTTAAAATGTGTGTTATTTGTCTTTCACTTAAGGTGCTAGAAGTCTGTATCTTTGTCTAATTTTGAACCTCTGTTCTTTAATTATCTTCATAAACGCAATGTCACGGTGGGGTTGAGGTTTTTGAGGACCCAAATGCAGAGATCAGGAGGCTGAGGTAAATCTTATATATTTAATGAGTAACTGAGGCAAAATCCAAAAATACAAAGAAACAAAAGACCTGAAAACATCACAGTGAACCCCACCACTAGGTGGTGTCCTGTTCTCGCTGGGCCTCCCTGCACACCTGCGGCTCATTGGGTCATTATCAGAGGAGTACATGAACTGTGGACTGTCACCACCTCGTCGCCGGAGTGTTTGCCAGTATTGGGTACTCTAGCCAAACTGAGATTGGCTGAGTCTAGCCTTTGCCTTGTCTCTCTGAATCTAAGCCTTGCCTTTGTCTTTGTTCTCCAGTAGGATGCCATCTTGATCCACTGGATAAGCCTGGTCCTTCTACCCCCCTTGGAAGGAATAATTTGATTCACACTGAGCAGGGGGAAACCTTCACCAGATCTGTTCAAGGCCACTTCAGTCCCTTCCATTGCTCCTCTGGACCCAACACAAGTCTGCCTGTCCTACCCTCCAACAAGTTCACTCAGCTCTGGATTAAACCCCCCACAAACTGGACCCAAGAGAAACCAAGAATCTCCCTAATGTGAGTCTTCTCCAGCTATTCACCAGTCTCAGTCATTTTCACTACGGACCTTGAACTGATCTTTGTGATTTCCCCTTACAGTTTCCGGTTCCGGTTCACCTGACCGCAGTGGGACTTCAGTAGGCTTTTAATCTCTCTCTGTGTTTTTTGTCAACCTCTCAATAAACCTGTTAACTTTTCCCCTGGCTCTCTGAGTGAATCTCTGCATGTGGATGAGATCTTTAAAACGCATCATGACATGAGGAAGCAACAAACAGCAACAAGGAACGAGCACTAAGTGACTGCAGAGGTGGAGAATATAAGGGGAACAGAACAAAGGATAGGCTCAGAAGCTGAATTTGGAGCAGGTGTGAGCGGAACTAACTAGAAGGAAGCCATGGGGAAAGGAAACAAGCATAAGGGGGCAACAGAGGGTAACTATAGTCTGCTTGAATATAATGAAAATAAACCAAAGATCAACAAAAGTCAAAAGGGGAGAACCATAACAAGCCATTTGTTAAGTCTGCATTTGAGTAATCTCAGGCCTTCTGCCTAACAAACTTGAACATCTACAAACAAAAAATAGTGCTTGACGGCATTTGATAGTAAATTTTTCATAAGACATCTGCCAAGCTTAACTAAAAGACCTGATTACTTTATGTGCTTTCCACATTGCTATGTTGCAACATATAAGTTTACAGTACAGCTAGAGTAATGGCAATACAAATGGATGTAGAAATGCAAAGTTAATACAGTGAGGTTTCTTTTTTTTTTTCCATCTCTATCATTATGTGCTCTTCGACAAGACCCCGTTGTTATTTTTTGCTAAATGGTCTCATCACATTGACAAAGATGAAGATGAATCAACAATTTAACATTGCTTGTAGGTAAATAACAGGAAATGTGGACTAAAATGCATTTACACACAGTGATTGTGAATTGAATGCTGCCGTAGTTGCCAAGGTTCACATGAAAGAAGAAGATTAAATACAATTAAGATCTCTCTATTATTCAATTATTTGCTTCTGAAAATAAATGATCCTAGTAAACCAGCTCTAATATCTATATTTATATATGAGAGGCACATTTCATGGCTGCACAGTAGCAGGCCTTGAGCACCAGAACAATAGAGGCCCAGATCTACCACACAAGACAAGACCCCAGGTGCAGACTGTGCAAAGAGGCCCCTGAGACATTCCAACATATAACTGCAGGGTGTAAGATCCTAGCAGGGACAGCGCCATAGCCAAGTGGCTGGAGTAGTATACAGGAACATCTGTGCAGAGTATGGGCTGAAAACCCCAAAATCAAAGTGGGAAACACCTCCAAAGATGGTAGAGAATGACTGAGCCAAGATCCTTTGGGACTTCCAGATACAGACGGACCAAATGGTAATAGCAAACCAACCGGACATTGTGGTGGTGGACAAACAAAAAGATGAAAGCCGTTGTGGTTGACATAGCAATACCAAGTGACTGCAAAATCAGGAAAAAAGGAACATGAGAAACTCAAGAAATACCAGGGGCTCAGAGAAGAGCTGGAGAAAACCTGGAAGGTCAAGGCATTAGTGGTACCCGTGGTCATTGGGGCACTCAGGGTGTCAACATCAGACATCTTGGTCCAGAAAAGCGCAGTTCTAGGAACAGCAAAGATACAACGCAGAATTGTCAAGCTCCCAGGTCTCTAGTAAAGGACCCAAGCTTGGAGGAAAATAGGGAGACTGCCCGTGGTGGATGAGGAAGTGTTTATATATATATATATATATATATATATATATATATATATATATATATATATATATATATATATATATTTATATAGTACCTTGGGCGAAAATGGTTGGATGAAAGTATGATTATTTCTACAACGGCCCAATAATAGTACCACGGTAATACCGGTATGTTAAATCCAAAAACATATAGACTTTCATAAAGGGTGTCTTCCCCCAAGGTGTGTAGGCAATATTTCGCCTGCAATTAGACACTCACATTGGTACAGATGCACATTCACCTCTCTTCAGAAAAAAACATGTTTATACACACATAAACACCCCTGATGCAACCTATTTCATTGAATGCTTTGACAAGCTATACTTAATGGAAAAACCTACATGCTACATTTCAATGAGCACATTTTCTTCCAAGGATGCATATACCTACTTAAATGTTTCCAGGATTTCTATTAATAGTTAACAGAGGCTTTTTCTTCTGATGTTTTATATTTTCAAGGGTGTTCTATAGAGGTTTGTTTGCACAAAACACAAATGACATGACCACAGTGAGTAATGTTCATGTCATCCATATGTAAAAGATGTACTTCGAACCCTGCAAGTGAAAGCAAAAACTGCGATAGCTGGAGCAAATTTCACTGAAGTCAAAAAAATATTAACTTTTATGTTGATTTGTACATGCATTCTCTGCCCGGTGTCTTGCTCCAATCTGCTGCTGTATTCCCTTATCTCCAGAGCTGGTCCTGGCCAATCATCTCTTCTGCCCTGTTGTGGTGAACCCCTTGTCTTTCCTCTTGATCTGTTCACCAGATGCTCCTGTCTGAGCTCCAAAAAACCTCCTCACTTTAACTCTGTTGTCTTGGTGGTCCTCTTCTGAAGCAGGATTACACTTTCATATCCTGCTCAGATGGAAGTATCGCGTGAAACAACAGTCATCGAGACGTAGCTCCAGGACGTCCTGAACTGGGAGCATCTCTGGTTGACTCAGGGGCATCGGTGCTGGCACTGTTATTTGGCTTTCCAAATTAAATAAAGCATTGGCTCAGTAAAATCAGGTTCTGCCATGTTGAGTTAAGGCTGCAGATAGAAGCTGATGCTATATAATGTAGCACGTGGCATCATGTGAATGAGGCCAAATATTTGCTGGAATTGCATTCAGTGTAAACAAACCGTAAGTTTGCTTGCTTTGCTTTTTTCAATAAATGTTTTTTATTTTTTTTTCTGTATGAGGTCTATATGTGTTTTCTGAGCCTGGTGTCTCAACAGGACTATCTCATGATGACAATAAAAATTCTTCCTCTTAACTGAAGTTGAGGAATCTAGTATTTTCTTCTCTATTAGTTTAACTGCTTTGCATAATACACCACAACCATTAACAGCATTAAGACCCTGAGTTTGATGCCACCTCTATGCTTGAGAAATTATTAATGTGACTTAAATTCTCACGGTAACACTAAAGGACCTGAAGCAGAAGCAACTTGGTAAGCATTGACGTTTACAAACGAGACATCTGATGTTACTCTTCACAATGGGCTAACTTACCCACATGAATAAAGCAAATGTGTCCTGGATATAGGTTTATGGTCAGAGAGGACAGACCAAGAGATTTGGCCATTATTAAAAAAAAATATTTTTTGTTTGAAAAGGTCATAGTGATGTTTCAGATTCAACACAAATGTAGTGAATCACAAACTCAGCGATGGTAGCATCATGTTGAGAGTGTTCCCTTGAGAGTATTTGTTGAAAGTAATGTGACGCATTCATAGTAGCTCATTGTTGGAGAAAAAAGTAAAAGAAGTTTATGAGAATTGTTGTACAAGGCCCAATGTCTGGGCAAAACTTTTCTGTAGCAGTAGACTGGAAACCATTGTGCAAATAGTTAGGATATGGATGTGCGTTGATAATTCTTTCCCTTGTTTTGTACATACTCGGTTTATTCTTGGTTGACTTCTGTCTGTTCTATATTTCCTCAACTGTTCATCATTATCCAGATATTATCTCACATTCATAGCAGTGCCATTGTAAACTCCTCCCCCACCATTTAAGCTCTCTGATTGTAGCTGTTCTTTCCCAGGTCCATCTATTACCATCTACTATTGGTCTTTCATTCCCCCGTAAGTCTTGTTTCACGTTTTTATATTTCATTATTTAAAACCTCATAACGTTCATTCCATATCACTTTTTGTTCTTAGATCCTTCTCCAACCCTACACAAGCTAGAAAATTCATTGCAGCTATTGATTGATTGCTCTGCAGCTGCAAACCCAGATACTGTCATGGAAAGTGGAGTTTAGAGGATTTGTGGTGACTAGTGCAATTGCACTACAAAAAGCTTAGACAAATTATATAAAATAAAAAGCAAAGAGGAGCAAGAAAACCAAAATCAAGGGTTATAAATCAGAGAGAAATGTAATGACCCCCACTGAGAAAATCAGTAAAGGTCAAGCAGACAAAGAGGGAGCATTAATTCTAGAGGTGTGTGGGTAATAGAAAGACCTACAGTCATGCAGAGCCGGGTTGTGAACCCAGAAAGAGCACTACACTGAGAGACCATGTGTGAGTGTGCTTGCAATCCCAATGAGCTGGTGAAAGAGAAAGGATTCCTCTTTGTGTTTGAGTATAGCCCTGCACAAAGATGTTAAATTTCATTGCTGTCGGATTTCTATAAGAATGCAGACTACTCTCAAATTCAACTATGTTTTGTCCAAGCCTCATGATTGATATTATACTGTATTAGGCTATAGCATAAAAAGAACATGAGGTATATTCCAGGTCCTACAAGCACAAATAAAAGCAACTTAAAATGAACACATATTGCATGTTACACTTTGTAAATGTTTTGTAACAATACAAACACTCATAATGTTATCTTAAACATAAAAGAAAATTTTTTAAACCTTTAATCAGTGTGCCAACATAATACAAACGGGGTCACATAGGTTAAAAATGTGAACAGATAACAGGATAAAATATTATAAGTTATCAAGGCCCTTTTAATTACTCTATGGAATGAGTATTAGGATTAATTTTACATATTGCTACATCAATATTGTTGTATGTGGGTTGGTCAATATTTCAGCATTGTGTCTATAGTACTCTTTTTTGTATTACAGTTTAAAACTCCATTCCTCATCTGCCCCTAAAATATTCATTAGAGAGGCTTCATTTCTATGTGACAAATTCAGTTTCACAGACAGCTGTATGGAAGGAGGGGTAGTTGCTTTAGCTGTGATTTAAACAGGAATAATCACTTTCTTCTTTTTTCTCTTTAAACCTCAACTTTGGGTTAAAAAAAAGTGTTGTTTTAGTCTAAAATTGTTTATTCAATACCAAAGCTGAAAAAGAAATTAACCTTTTTATGAAGACTCATTTTTCATATAGACTAGAGAAACATTTGTTGATTTACTGTTTTAATAAGGTTTATATTACAGCAAAGGAGGGTTCTTTTGGTGTGATGACTAGAAATTCATTGTATAAGTATTTTGTGAGTGGTTGTGACTCAATGTAGAGAGTATTTGTCTTGCAATCATAAAGCTGATTCCAGCTTCTCAAAAGCACTTAACCTCAAAGTAGCACTGGGTAAAGGTGGCTCCTCAGATGAAAGTTGAGATCCAGGGAGATATTTCAAAGGCTATAGCGCTAGTACCTTGCAAAAGTAATAAAGGTCCTATTGGCTTTCACCCATTTTTATTCATAAAAATGTGCAATATAAACTAAATATAAAAATGTATATTAAAAAGAGAGTTTGGAAAAAAAAAACAATTGAAAATTCTGTATATCTATTCATCCCCTTTGATATGAAGCCCCTAAAACTCTTAATTACAGGACTAGTCTGTGTGCTTGCAATCCTGTTACAGGATTTTGTCAATATAAATGTAATTTCTGAAAGGTCCAGGAGTCTGCAACAGCAAGAGTCATCACACTATAAAGACCAGTAGCTCTTCAAAGGGACAACGTAGAAGTCAGGTCGGGGTTATGAAAAACATATCCAGATCTTTTTTGTTCCCCTGAAGCATTATCATATCCATCATCCTCAAACGGAAAGAACTTGGTGCCACAACAAATCTGCCAAGAGCAAACCGCCCATCAGTTCTCACAGACTCAAGAAAGAGGACATTAATAAGAGAGGCAGCACAAAAAACAAAGGAAACCTTGAAGAAGTTTGTTCTGTATTTAAAATGCTGCAGACACTCAAGCATTAGATACCTTAACAGACCATTGTATACCTGATATATCTACCTGTCTAACCATATGTTTTTTTGCAGCAGAGAGATACTTTTCCCTTTGTGACCTTTGCAGATCTGATTGTTGTGCTTGGAAAAAGCAGCAGAACAATAGAGGCTGACATGTCAGAGTCACATCAGGGAGGAGGATTGTCCTCGTATGGAAGGGCCAGATTACTCCTCAGATAATAATGTAGCAACACTTTGTGCCGTCTTGCCTTGTGTACAACTTTCTAATTTCTCTTTTTAAAGCAGACCCTCAGTAAAACATATCAAACACAAGAAAAGGGTATTGACTGCATGGAGGAAAGAAAGCTGCTGTCAATGAAAGATAATGATAACTCTCATTTGGCAAATTCAGAAGTGGATAGACTAATTATTATAAGTATTGCTCTGTTTTTAGAATAAACTGTTATTTGTTTCCATACTTGAAAAATAATTGATTAAAAGCAGACACTGTTGCAATTTTCATTCCACATCTCCATTACATAAGGCTTCTGCATTTTAATCATTTTTTCTTTCAGTTTAGATTACTGTTTGTTTAAATTGGCCACCACAATGTATCTGTAGTTTGATCAGACACCTAATTAAAGTATGTCAAGTTGATTTAACTTTATCTAAAAATGTATAAGACAAATTTGGTTCCTCTCTAAGTAGTATGATTTTGTTTTGTTTCTTTTTGTAAGGTGTTGTTGCGAGTAAGTAATTATACAATCTTAAGAGGTGCAGCGCTGTAAAAAGCAGTTAGGTTCTTACAAATATCCCTTGTTTTACTTTTGAATCACATTTAAATACTTGGTGTGCACGACCCATGTACGGAGACCTTAGTCCTAGACGTGACCGACCTGGGTTCGAATCCTGCCTGTGGTCTTTTGCCGCATGTCTCTCTCCCTCTCTCATACCCCCTTTCCTTTCAGCCCAATTTACAATAAATGACCCACAAGTGCTTTAAATAAGCCAGACTCATCTGGTGCTATGTTAAAGGGATAGTTCGGTATTTTTGACATGAATCTGTATGGCATCCCCATCACCAGTGTCATACAATCACACTGACTTACCCCTGGCAGCGTCCTGTGAGCAGAGTTCTCGTCCAGTTTTGGTCAAGCTGAAAGTAGTCCGGCAGGTTTGCTAGACCCAGCGAAATAAAACGTTTCTCTTCCCAAAACATTATGTGTTCAAAAGAGCGATATTTTTGCATCCCAAAAACGTTGTAGTGAAAAAGTCACACGTCGTTATCACTTGGTCCTATTTTCTCTCTGTTCGTATCAGTGCGCGCCGTCATTCAGACAGCTAGGGCCTACTAACCTGACAACAGCCAGATGCATGTCTCCCTCCGCCCAGCTAGGAGCTAGGCGGAGGGAGACATGCATCTGGCTGTTGTTGAGCTCGCTGTCTGAATGACGGCGCGCACTGATACGAACAGAGAGAAAATAGGACCAAGTGATAACGACATGTGACTTTTTCCACTACAACGTTTTTGGGATGCAAAAATATCGCTCTTTTGAACACATAATGTTTTGGGAAGAGAAACGTTTTATTTCGCTGGGTCTAGCAAACCTGCCGGACTACTTTCGGCTTGACCAAAACTGGACGAGAACTCTGCTCACAGGACGCTGCCAGGGGTAAGTCAGTGCGATTGCATGACACTGGTGATGGGGATGCCATACAGATTCATGTCAAAAATACCGAACTATCCCTTTAAAACAGATTTCTCCCATTGCTAAGTATGATTAACTGCATTATTTTTTGTTAATTTTCAATGCTCATACCCAGGCCCAATTCCAACCATGTCTGTAGAATCAAATAATAACATGAATAAAACCTGACAGACAACACAAAGTAGGCAAAACTTTAATCACAAAACACCTGTGAAACACAGTGAAGGCAGTTACCCACTTCCCATGGAATACAGGGAACAGTGTTGATTTTTCCTGGAAGTGGCCATTGTACCCACTTATGGTTTGACAATCAGTGAGACACCTTAACACTCCAAAAAGCTATTTTTGCCTCCAATGAAGCTTAATACCATTTATACAGGGCCTTTTAGTGGTAAAAATGTTTTATTACCTCTGAAAAATAAATAGATACTGCTCTAACTTGAGTTAAAATATGATTGAAGGCACATATAATGCATTAACTAATTTTTATTTTTTTAGTGTGTTATTTATTTTAGGTTTCTTTTTAGCAACAATATGGTTCTTTTTCTTTTGATTATATTGAACTTATTGCACTATATCAGTTAATACCCTGCACAATTTTTGACAATCATGTTACAAATGTTTATCTAAAACATTCATGAAAACACTCAACAATAGTTTAATATATTGCATCATTTCTATAAATTATGCAAAATAGTTTATTTAGTGGGGTCACCTGGGGAAGGTTTTGTTTGTCAAAAGAAATAAAAGTAACAGCCAAGACTGACTGACTTTATTATCAAACTTGATGCAAGCCAATCAGTAAGAAGGTGTTCATGGTATAGTTAAATAACAGTGACTGTCTCTTTAGTTTCTTTTATATTCTAGCATTTTTAGTTGGAGCTTACAGGGCTAAATTTAATAGACTTATCAAGTTGTATAAAACCGTTATAAATAACCAAGAGCTGCTTTAAACATTCAGACAAGGTTGGAAAACAGACAAGGTTGGCTGCATAGAGAACTTTAAAGAAAGCAATGGAGTTGAAGGGAGTCTAAGGGCATATTTTAGCTATCTGAAGCCTTCAAGGACAGAATCTTCCTGTTTGCTTCTTTTATGAACTATCAAAAAATATTGATAAAGAGTGAAAGAAGGTTTTTTTATAAAGAGCACTTAGACTTTGAAGGATTTTTTGCCATGGATGTTTATTGTTCATCATAAACCCTGCCTATTAAGTTGAGAGAAATCTAAACATTTTTAAATCTGTAAATTTAAATATTAAAAATATTATATACTAGGACAGACTGGCTACCTGTCCAGGGCATACCCCGCCTCTCGCGCATAGACTGCCAGAGATAGACAAATATGATATAAGAATGCAGAAGTGGTATAATAATATACCAGTAAAACTACAGATTGTGATTTTGTTTTTACAAACATAGCATAACAGCTTACTTCTTAATATTGTGAGGAAGGATTATTTTAACAGAACTGTACTTTATCGCAAATGCATCATTAGAAGCTCATAAATCCTACAATCAGTTTAACTCAGCTTGGTACCTTTTAGAATTCAAATATGCAATCTCAGTGTAATTCATGTCTTCAGCATGAAGCAACTGTTAGAAGTTTCTAGCTGTTTGACTTTTTATGCCTCAAAAATGTGATTTGAGTGCATTCTGCTTTAATCGCAATATGTGTGCATGTCAGTAAAGCCACTTTAAGTCTGAGTAATGCAGCACTTTCACCAGCCAGCAGTGGGTTCATTCATCAGGAGCCCACTCTACCATGCAACAGCTTTGCTTCAAGCTCGTTCACAGGCTCTACTATGTAAGAAACAGCAGGAGAGTATCTGAACCTCCATTTAATTAAATGTCACATTCTCTTACGACTAAACTCTGTTCCCCACTCCTTTTTAACTGTAAAAGTGCTTCTATCACTTCCTAGTCAGTGAAATAGCAGAGCACCCCAATAATTCCATATAATTCTTTGACTTTCAGCGCTTTTTAGACAATGTTCATTAACAAAAATGGCATTGAGCTCCAGAAGAGAAACTTTACCAGTTAACAGATTTATTCACAGTATTTGAACGTATTAAGCAGTATACTTAAACTTGTTAAACAAATGTTATACTGTGACCTTGATCTTCAAATATTCTAAATAAGTGGTGCTAAATTGCACATACGTACAAGCACTAAGATAGTTGCTCAAATGTTAAGACAAACAAACCTGCCTAAATCTGCCAATTAGGAATAGCTTTCAGGTTGAGAGTGGTATGAAGAAACCTAAAAAAAATAAATTAAAAAAAAGAGCAGATTTATGCTCAGTCACACACGTTTGCACCTTTTTAGGATACACAAACCTTTGGAAGTTTAGGAACTGGGTCTTAAATTGCATTTAATGCTGTAGACCAAAACAAAGCAGTACATAAATGAAACTGAAAAATAAAACTGCTTTATTTATTTTAGCTCCATCTTCATCAGCTCTGAGTGGCTTCCCTTTAGGGTAGAATAAATGCCACTACATTTAGTGTAATATTACATAAGTCTAGCCTGAGCAGCTTACATGGATTGCCATCCCCACAAGCTGAAATTAGCGCATTTGAAAAGAACCTGACACTGTAAAAACGCCTGTGATGTATTTTCTGATAAAAGGTAAGATCAGGGATGGTGCTAGACATTTAGGGGCCCTGAGCGAAAAAGTTGTATGCTTTTCTGTCACTGGAAACTAACAATAATACAGAATTCTCTGTTTGTTTCTCTTTATTTCCACAAAACCCTCTCTATACTATTGTTTTTAAAACAGCTGCAATAAATGAGATGAAAAATTTTAAGTTTGATTAAAAAAATTGCTAACTTTGTACCAATGGTAGTGAATTAATTTCCACACAAAATAACTGTTTTTTTCATTATCATGGAGTAAACTTAACAAAGACAACAAATCTTGACAGGGATTTAAAGGAGGAAACAAATAAAGTACAATTGATGGAACATACCAAACAGCGAGTATGTTACAGAACTAAAACTCTTCAAATAAATGCTGTTAGGATAAAGCCCTAATCACAGGTGATAAACATTATTTGGGACACCATGTAATAAATAAATCACCCTCATAAATCTGCTTTTGATGTGGTGCATTCGCAAGGGATAAACAAAACCTGAAGAAGATGTTAACGCAGTGTGCCTTAAATCTCATATGATATAATCCATCATTTGCATCTGATATCACTCCTTCTCTTCATCCTTTTTCTACTGAAGGCTGAACATGGAACCATTTCTCATGCTTTTATATTTTTATTTGTGTATACACTATATTGCCAAAAGTATTTGCTCACCCATCCAAATTATTGGAATCAGGTGTTCCAATCACTTCCATGGCCACAGGTGTATAAATTCAAGCACCTAGGCATGCAGACTGTTTTTACAAACATTTGTGAAAGAATGGGTCGCTCTCAGGAGCTCAGTGAATTCCAGCGTGGAACTGTGATAGGATGCCACCTGTGCAACAAATCCAGTCGTGAAATTTCCTCGCTCCTAAATATTCCACAGTCAACTGTCAGCTGTATTATAAGAAAATGGAAGTGTTTGGGAACGACAGCAACTCAGCCACGAAGTGGTAGGCCACGTAAACTGACGGAGCGGGGTCAGCGGATGCTGACGCGCATAGTGCGAAGAGGTCGCCAACTTTCTGCAGAGTCAATCACTACAGACCTCCAAACTTCATGTGGCCTTCAGATTAGCTCAAGAACAGTGCGCAGAGAGCTTCATGGAATGGGTTTCCATGGTCGAGCAGCTGCATCCAAGCCATACATCACCAAGTGCAATGCAAAGCGTCGGATGCGGTGGTGTAAAGCACGCCGCCACTGGACTCTAGAGCAGTGGAGACGCGTTCTCTGGAGTGACGAATCGCGCTTCTCCATCTGGCAATCTGATGGACGGGTCTGGGTTTGGCGGTTGCCAGGAGAACGGTACTTGTCTGACTGCATTGTGCCAAGTGTAAAGTTTGGTGGAGGGGGGATTATGGTGTGGGGTTGTTTTTCAGGAGCTGGGCTTGGCCCCTTAGTTCCAGTGAAAGGAACTCTGAATGCTTCAGCATACCAAGACATTTTGGACAATTCCATGCTCCCAACTTTGTGGGAACAGTTTGGAGCTGGCCCCTTCCTCTTCCAACATGACTGTGCACCAGTGCACAAAGCAAGGTCCATAAAGACATGGATGACAGAGTCTGGTGTGGATGAACTTGACTGGCCTGCACAGAGTCCTGACCTCAACCCGATAGAACACCTTTGGGATGAATTAGAGCGGAGACTGAGAGCCAGGCCTTCTCGTCCAACATCAGTGTGCGACCTCACAAATGCGCTTCTGGAAGAATGGTCAAAAATTCCCATAAACACACTCCTAAACCTTGTGGACAGCCTTCCCAGAAGAGTTGAAGCTGTTCTAGCTGCAAAGGGTGGACCGACGTCATATTGAACCCTATGGATTAGGAACGGGATGTCACTTAAGCTCATATGTGAGTCAAGGCAGGTGAGCAAATACTTTTGGCAATATAGTGTATATAACAGTCAAAAGTCTATTTCACAATGTTTAGAGAAACAATAGAGGGAGGTGAGGGAGGGAAAAATGGAGCATTCAAACAGTGCATATGAGGCCTAAATTTTACGTAAGTATGTACAGTATGTTACTATTTCTATTTACACAATAATTTTGATAGCCCTGATCACATGTTTATTTCAACGCTCCCTTTGCCAAGCTGTTTTGGATTTATCAACCTATGAGAGATGGGTAATCCAGCTCCAATAAGTAGAAACCCTGAACAGAGATAGGTTTCTATTAACGTTTGCATATCCAGCTCTACAAAAAAGACTGAAGGTAAATCATCTGGTTGCGTGAACAGGATGAAACAAAACAAAGCAGCTTCAACTATAGCTTTTTAACTATTAATTACATACTGAACTCATGATGAAAGGGGGCAGCTTGGGACAGACTTGAAAGAGCTCCATGTTTTTCTTGAGCAAATGTTTTAGAAGGTCTTGTATCAAATAAGCAATTTATGGCATTTTGAGTTCTGTTCATATGTTGCTGTTTTTGAAGAACTGGCTTTGTTTTCTTGTTCTTGTTTCTTTCCCATACTTTTATCTCATTAAGAGGAGTATCAACACTTATTTTTTTCCACTTAAAGCATTGACAATATGATACTGCAGCTTCAATGCGTCACTGTTGGGGGTACTGTTATAATTAGCTGTTGTACAGTGAAGATAGAGTGAACAGAAAAGGATAAATTCTAGTGCAGCCAGGGGGGTGATGTCCGGGATCCGCCTGCAAATCCAGCGTCTCTCTCTCTCTCTCTCTCTCTCGCTCGGATGGTTTAGGAGGGTGGACAGGCAGGTGAGCTTCAAGGGGGAGGACTAGTTCTGGCAGGTGATCAGAGGAATCCAGCTCCCTTGTGGCTTAAAGTTTTTCTGGCTTGGGTAACTGGTTCTAAAGGGAAAACAGAGACACAGTATTAGATCTGGCTCGGAGGAAACTTGGAGTAGAGTTAGTTTGGTTATGTACCGCGATCGAAGCGAGAAAGAACTGATGCTCTCCTCCTGGTCTCTGCTCCTTAAGAGGGGGCTTTAATCAGCAGTGATGAGGGGCATCTGCCCGTCACGCCCTGCAGAGATGGGAGAGCGAAAGACTACCCAGCCCTGCACACAGGCCTGGAGTATGATAGTTTCTACTAAATCTATATGGGTTGGGATTTTAACAGCCACTGCCTTTGAGATAGATGGAACTGATCTGTTGGAATTACCTCTATTCCAGGGGTCTTTATTTCATCTCCACATTAAGTGACCCATTAACTATACATATGACAAGTGCAAAGAAGGATTTGGGATTTAGAAATGAAAACTGTTGGTCTCTGAGGGCATTAGATGTAATGTTAAGTAAAAGAATAACAGTGTTTAGAAGACTTAAAAGCAGCAGAGTCTGAATATAACTTCAATACTATACGCAGTCATTTGTACAGTGGTGGACCGAACCTTTACCTTTATTCTGCTTGGAAAAATTATTTTCCCAGATATATACTTTATTAACTTCAGGAGTTCAATAGCTTTGCAATCCTTGAAGTACTTTTTCTCAAGCAGAATTATTGTTTGCTTTGATTAATTTAATGATAATCGCACCTGGCCTCCCTGCTGTTTTATTTTTCGTTTCGTCTCAGAGCCCCTTTGCAAATTTGTATTCCCATTAAATCCTGATGTGTGATTTTTAGAATCATCGTGATCTGAACACCTTAGCAACAAAAGGAACAAAATAAAAGAAACAACCAGAATACTAACAGGTATGAACAACATGATTCCTACTAAATAATACGTGTTCAGAATCCTCCAAAAAATGCAACAACAATGGACATGAGTGCTGGTGGTAACAACATGGTGAAAATGATACACCATTAACAGCTAACAACCGTGAAGGGAATATATTACTGTGAGGCTTGTGATCAACGCTCATTGACTCTAAATTATTGACCTGATTAAACCCTTTAAAAAGCATTGTAAGTAGAAGTGCAGTGTCAGCTATCTTTGTTCACACCAAACTCCATAAGGAGTGCATTCTAATATCCCTGTTTTCATTCTAGCTATTTTGTACACTTTGCAGTCTCATTCACTATGGCTCCTTCCCCTCTGCAATTCTTCTTTCTCTCCTTTTTTTCTTATCATACGAGTTTCATATCAGGGAACCCTGTTTTCTCATTTTCCTCCCACATGCATTGGGATTCTGACATCTTTAATCCATTCAGCTCACCTGCATTACCACTTTATGTTTTCTATTTATGTGCAATCAAACCACTGCAGGGGGAAAAAATCAGTGCAGCAGCTCATGTTCTGGCTGTTGGTTCACATAATGGTGGCAGGAACACCAGCAAGGTTTGAGATTAGGGTGAGAGAAGTGGGAGAAATTATAATGCCAACGACTCACATGAATAGCAGTGTTTTGGGGGCATTTCTCATGGTTGTTGCTTGGCTTTATCTGTTGTTCTTTCTTGCTCCTATTTTCTTATTCCTTTGCAAACCTGAGACCCTTATTATACAGGACCTTGCAAAGGTATTCAGCCCCGTCGAACATTTCAGGCTTCAAATATAAATATAAAGATATAGAATTGTATTTTTTGTGAAGAATTACCAACAAGTGGGACACAATCATGAAGTGGATGTTTTAAACTTTTTTATCGAATTTAACAAAATTAATCAGCCCTTTTACTTTCAGTGCAGGAAATGCTTTCCAGTGAGGATCTCTGAGTTATCTGTGTGTTATCATCTCTAAATATAAATGTACGTGATCTGTAATAGTCTCAGTGGTCTGTTTAAAGTGCAGAGAGCATCAAGAAGAAAAAGGAACACACCAGGCACGTCTGATATACTGTTATGGAGAAGTTTGAAGCATATTTGAATACAAAAAAGATTTCCCAAGCTGTAAACATCCCAAGGAGCACTGTGAAAGTGATCATACTGAAATAGGAGTATCAGACCACTGCAAATCTACGAAAACCTGGCGATCCCTCAAAACGTTCAGCTCAAACAAGGAGAAGACTGATCAGAGATGATCACTCTGGATGAACTGCAGAGTTCTACAGCTGAGGTGGGAGACCATAGGATAAATCTCAGCCATATTCTGCACAAATCTGCCCTTTATGGAAGAAAGCCATTTCTTAAAGATACAGAATTTTGCATCTGTTTGCCACAAGCCACCTCGGAGACACAGCAAACATGTGGAATAACTTGCTCGGGTCAGATGAAATCTTTTTGGCAACAATGCAAAACATTATGTTTGGTGTTAAACAGTGTTGTTTTTGACAGCCAGCCTAGATTAGGTCTTAGTCTTTGGGATGAAAACTATTATTAGTCTTAGTGGCATTTTAGTCATTATGATATGTGATAGTTTTAGTCTGTTTTAGTCTAATAAAACTTAAAAAGGTTTTAGTCAGTTTTATGTTGCAAAAAAAACTGAACCTTTATAATTTCGTATAACATCCAGATCCTTTACCAGACTGACAGCTCTTGCCTAGATTGCCGGGGATAGAATGCTGCCGTGCCGTTCATCATTGCTGTTGGGCAGAAAACTTTGATTTATAGAATTCAAATAAACTTTTTTATGACTATATGCCCTATTTTATACAAAAGTGTCTCACAAAAGCAGTGAAAAGAGCAGATCTAGATGAACACATCATATTGGTTGAAATAGCAGACAGACAAGCTAACAAAATGGACAATAAAAGAATGGTTTTAAACATACAAGGTTTCCATTCAAAAGCAAAGACTTCCTGATCTGCAATAAATTATGCATTACATGCAGATCAATAAATATTAAGAACAAAAATATTCATCTTTCTACTTTGGCGATTAGATTTAAATTCACAAGGTTTTAATATAAAAAAAAATACAGAGAACATAATTGTCTTATAATGCCATCGCAATCCAGACCTAAATTGAATGAATATACTAACTAAAATGTTGACATATTCAAAAGAAACATAAAAAATGTATTAATAACAATAGAAGGAAACATTTACATCATATTTAAATAGACAGAAACGAGAGCTATAAGAGAGAAATATTCAAAGATCTATGTACCTTTTCACCTGCACTGTAAAAAAAAACGGCCTCATTTTACGGTAAAAAACTGGCAGCTGAGTTGCCAGAAGTTTACCGTCTTTATACGGTAAAATTCTGGCAACCAAAACTGCCAGTTTTTTACCGTATTTCTAAAATACGGTAAAATTCTGGCAACCAAAGCTGCCAGTTTTTTACCGTATTTCTAAAATACGGTAAAATTCTGGCAACCACAGCTGCCAGTTTTTTACCGTATTTGCTAAATGCAGGATTTTACCGTATTTTTAATATACGGTAAAATTCTGGCAACCACAGCTGCCAGTTTTTTTACCGTATTTGCTAAATGCAGGATTTTACCGTATTTTTAAAATACGGTAAAATTCTGGCAACCACAGCCGCCAGTTTTTTACCGTATTTCTAAAATACGGTAAAATTCTGGCAACCACAGCTGCCAGTTTTTTACCGTATTTGCTAAATGCAGGATTTTACCGTATTTTTAATATACGGTAAAATTCTGGCAACCACAGCTGCCAGTTTTTTACCGTATTTGCTAAATGCAGGATTTTACCGTATTTTTAAAATACGGTAAAATTCTGGCAACCACAGCTGCCAGTTTTTTACCGTATTTGCTAAATGCAGAATTTTACCGTATTTTTAATATACGGTAAAATTCTGGCAACCACAGCTGCCAGTTTATTACCGTATTTTGTAAATGCAGGATTCTACCGTATTTTTAAAATACGGTAAAATACCGTACTTCCTAAAATATTTAAAAAAAAATAAAATGTGGTTTTGCCGTAGTAAATACGGTCATGCTGACTGAGGCATAATATCTCCATGAGTGAAAAACACATCCAGACTGGATGATATATTGACATTTTATTGTAAACCCTCCCCCCCAAAAAAAACTTATGGTAAATTACTGGTCTCTGTTCCTACCAGAATTTTACCATACAAATTATTGTACAACACACAAGGAAGTGTAACTTGTCAAGCATTTCTATACAGAAAGTTATAAAGAAAATAATTTCTAATTAAACAAAAATACAGATTACGAGTAATCCACTTAAAGAAACAATTTCTATTTAAAAAGTCAAGTTAAAAAAAGAACTGATTCTATTTTCTGTCCAGTTTCCTCACGGTATTACTGAGATCTGGAAAACATAAACAAAACAAACAGTATGTGTCCACATAAGAGATAACATATTGTAGAAGACAAAATGGTGATAAAAGGATTCTTGTTCTGGGTTGAGAGTCACAAGTCGCTGAGATCAGACGTTGCTCAGGATGGTTGTAGTCTTCCCAGTCACAGGTTGAAATTGAGACTCGCATGTTGTCAATCGGGTGTTTCCTCTCTGCTGGAAAACAAAAAGAAAAAGTTAGAAAGATGCACTACATGAACATCTTATTCGCTTAAATGTTTGTTTCACCTTTGTTGACTTGCATATGGACACAGGTACTTCAACCAGGTGGTGCGATCATTTCTGACTGAAAATTCAGTAGTTAAACCTTTGTTTGTTGTCAACAGGTGTGATCCTCTGGTCTGCAACCAGACAAAATACACAAACAAAAAACAAATAAAAACAAATATAACTGTTTTAGGCAATTTATGAAATAGATACTCATCATTTATCTGAGTCTCATGAAGGCCAATAGGTTGTCTTCAACCATTTATGTAAGTTACATTTTCTGCAAGCTAGCAGAAACAAAGCTGTAAATGTGAACACTTCATACAGGCAAACAAATTGATACAGCTGAGACAATTTATGCTAGGTTAGTTTTTCTCAGTCACTTTTGGTGCATTTCTCAAGTCATTGTTGGCATTTACAAAACAGTAAGCGCATTTCTCAAAACAATTTGTAGAAACAGGAAAAATAGCATTTGTTTGCTTTCAAAATCCTTAGTTCAGCTCTTAAAATTCTGTCTGTTAACATATCAGTGACTCAAAATAATAAGTTATAGTCTCTCTATGTACAGATAAGACAGTCAAATTGATTAGTCATGAGAAGAGACTACAAAAGGATCATTTACGCCAGTGTTTCTCAACCCTGCTCCTCACCACCCCCTGCTCTGCATGTTTTAGATGTGCCTCTACTCCAGAACAGCTGATTCAAATGATTGGATGACAATCAAGTACTGCAGAAGCTTGTTAATCATCCAGAGATACAATTCAGGTGTGTGGCAGAAGGGAAATACCTAAGCCTGCAGGACAGGGTGACGCTGAAGACCAGGATTGAGAAACACTGATTTACGCTTTTGCTATAATTTATTCATGGAACCATGCCTTGGTGATTCAGAAAGAAAAAGACAGAAATGCAGAGAACAAAAAAAGTAGAAAAGGAGCCACAGGACAATCTCCTCAAGGAAAACTGTACAGTGCTGTAGAAATTACATTACATTTTAATTTCCATAGTCACTTTGTTCCTTAACTCCACTGAGGATCTTTTTTCCTCAGTGGGGTTAAGGAATGAACAGTAGGGTGGGAGGACCTCCATCAGCGTCATGTTGTGGGTCTCAGCCATGTCCTGATGTTGGACTGATGGAAACTGGCAGATGTCCTCAGCCTCTTCTGACTCTTCTTCTGCTTTCCTCCTCAGCCTCACTTCTCTTCTTCTCTCTGGCTGTTCACTCTGTCCAGATACTTGTTCATCAGTTCTCAGACATGTAACATTGTGTTGTGTTCTGACTATATAGAGCATAATGTTGCCAACTGATGGTTCACAAGATGCACCTCCAATCTGTTTCAGAAAACTGGTTGATTGTTGGTTGAGCTAATGGTTCATACACTGACCTGTTAGAGAAACTCAGGACTCACTTGGGAGCAATTTACCAATTCAGGACAGATTTAGAAAATAATAGAATATAAATTAATTAATATATTATTCACATTATGACAACTTTAAGACTTATGCATGTTAAGACTTACACAATGAACTGATGCTATTTTGGAAGTTGAGAATTCAACACAGACACGTTGTTGTCCTGTTGTCCTCATTTTCTGTATACACCCTTTATCCTCCGGGTCAAAATGACCCGTCTTCACTAAACCCCCAATATAAGCAGCTTAATTGAATTTTAAACACCAAATTCTATCTTGTATATTGTCACTCACCACAAAATGTGTGAATACTTGAGTTTTCCCTCTCCACTTGAATTTCTATAGCTTAAGAAAAAAAATGTGCAAAATGAGTTTCGAATGCATTTTTATTCATCACAGTGACTAATTTTCTTTTACTTTTCTCCAGTGAACAAGAGGATGTACAATACAAAAATATGAAAAATAACATAACCCATTCAACTAATTGGCACATGTAGGGCAGTATGCAAGTGCACAGTCTTTGCAGATATATTTCTTACACCTGCAGCACACAGTATGTGTTTTACAGTCTGAGGGCAGAACTGACATCTCTTCTTCTTACTTGGCTTAGCTGGGGAAGTGGCTGTGGTAGATGGATCCTCAGGTTGATCAGGAGCTGCTGCACTCTGAATAGCTTTCACAACTACTGCTGAGGCTTCTGTGCGGGGGACATGCTTCCTTCTTTCAATGAGTGGAGTTACAAGTGCCTTTCCTAGCTGCTCCAGGAACACCCTCCTCTTGTTGTGCTTATGAGACATCCAGGTTGGGTTGATCTCTATCCAAATCACAAAGGCATTGTAGGAGGACACATCAATGATGTTGTGGAAGATGACCAGGGGCCAGCGGGCAGTCATTCTTCTGCAGCTATATGCTCCAATCACCTTATCAAGGTGTCCACACCTCCTTTGTTTCGGTTGAATTCCAGGATAATGATTGGCTTCCTGTCCTCACGGTCACTAGTGTCGCCGTCTTTGTGCAGTGTGCTCAGAAGAACTACATTCTTGTTTTTCTTTGGGAGGTAGGAAACTAGAGTGGTGGTGGGTGTGAAGGCAAACTTTGAGGAGAAGACCTCTCTCTCCTTTGACCCAAGCAGTGCAGGTGGGAGCTCAGGCTTGTTCTTTCGAACTGTACCAACCATGGTGATCTTCCACTTCAGGAGCTGCTGTCCGAGTTCATAAGAGTTGAAGAAATTGTCACATGTCACATTGTGACCCCTCAGTCCCTCTGTCACATCAAGCACAACTCGCAACCCCTGGTTCTTCTCTGGGCATCCACTGGTTGACTTCCCAGTATAGACTTGCATTTTCCAAGCATAGCTTGATTCGGAAGCCACCCATGACTTGATCCCATATTTTGCTGGCTTGCTGGGCATATACTGCTGGAAAGGACAACAACCTTTGGACAAAAGACATTAGCATCAGTGATTAGTATCAGTGTCACAGAAAATAGTCAAAGAAATCAATAGTGAAAATCACTTTTATTACAAATATGAAAACAGATTACCTCTAAATGGAACCAGTTGCTCATCCACTGTTACATCAGGCTCTGGATTGTAGAGGTAGGGTAACCGCTCCACCCACTTGTCCCATACCTCTCTTATGGCTGCAAGTTTGTCTGTCATACATCTTGCTGGTCTTGATTCACGGTCATCAAATCGCATCAGTCTTGAGTAGGTGTGAAAGAGTTTGAGTGGCATTGTGGCTCGGAAAATTGGCCTTCCACTCTCTGCTTACTTCTGCTACTGATTGATCTGAGACACAACTAAAACTTTGTAACATTTTATGGTTTGTAAATAACTCTGTGACCTTGATTTCAACTCCATTTGCCTCACGGGTCATTTTGACCTACAGCTTACATGGAAATGAGACTAAAAGCAACACTGAACTTTTTCTTAAAATCTCAAGTTAAAAAAATTACATTTAGGGGATTTTGGGGGGGGGGGGGTTAACACAGTGGCGGGTCATTTTGACCCGAGGACAACAGGAGGGTTAACATATTTTGATCAAGACGATAAAAGCAAATTACAATTATAAAAGCATAGAAGTGTACATAACCAGCTACATGATGTACAAAAGCAAAACTTGCAAAACTAATTTTTTGATGTGCAGAAGTGACACAGTAATTTGAAGATTGAACAGGTAGTTTTAGGAATTTCAATTCTGTTCTGAGAGATGCACCCAAACTGAGAAAAGCTGTAAAATATTAATATTTAAATTCTCTTATTTTAAAATCCTTCAACTGTCATGGACCCAGTGACTTTAGTGCAAGTATTTTGGGGGTGAGAGTCAAGACGTCAAAGGAAAATATTAAATAATATCTCTGATGCCAAGCTTTATACTTCTAAGTATTACCAAAGTATTGAAACAAAAGCTAACATGTTCTTCAGAGATTTAACTTGCATGCATGAACATTTCACACTCAAAGTAATTCAAATTAATTATTGAACCAAACTTGGAAAAAGTTGCTTCTGCCATTAACAATAACTTTAAGCACATGTAGTCTAAAGTAGACCAGAAATATAATCTATGCAGCCGTTCCTACAGAAACATTAATGGAAGTGTTGCATCTGTGAAGATTAAATGTTCCGTATAGTAAAAATATATAGCTGCAGTGCATATACATAAACAGCATGGCTCAGAAACTACACATTTCTTTGTCAGTTGGTTAAAGTTAGCTAACTTCAGTTAAAACCGTGAAAGGGACTCACCTGTGATGTGTTGCCCTTCTCCTCCTGAACGTGCAAAAATAGCAGAAATTTGATTTCAAAGACAGTAGCAGCATCTTGACAAGGACCAGGCCTACTGGGCTCTCAGCACCCTAGTTAGCAACCTTAGTTAGCACAGTGACTTTACTGTGTTGAGTTCAGGACACCACTACAGGAACAGAGTTAAAAGAATCTTGCTGCTGATACTGAAGGATCAAGCAGCAATGCAAACTAGATAATTATTTGTTTACATGACAAATAACAGTCTCCATTTACTGTAAACCCTGCTATTTATCACAATAACAAAATGAAAAACTCTCTAGACAAGGGGTCCCCAAACTACAGCCTGTGTCATTTGGTCTGGCAATGCTGGATCCAGCCTGCCTCCTCATACCAGAGAGCATTCAGTGTATTTTTTTCATATATTGTATTTTCTGGTTTGTGGATTTTTCTTCAACCACCAGGGGGCTCTTGAACTTTCCCTCAAATATATACTAGTCAGTCCCAGTCACCGTTTCACTCACGGTTTTTTCCATTTCCATTCTGGGTAAAAATCTATCTAAAAGCGACCGCGAATGTGTCGTAGTCAGCAATCCCCCCCCCCCCCCCCCCCCCCCCCCCCTCGCCCCGTCGACACTTTCAAAGACAGAACAGCACACACACCCCCCCAAACCCCCCCCCCCGCCGACAACGGCCCCCAAGCAGAGAAAGGAACAGCTATGTGGCCCTCGCAGGAAAAAGTTTGGGGACCCCTGCTCTAGACTATTCTCTACTAATAGCACAATACTTAAAACCAAGTGTGGGATTTGTGAAACTTCAATGATGGGTGACTTTACAACTTGTATGATTTTGGATAACACTAGAATTGTTCTTTATTGAAGTTTCACAAATCAGATAAAGGTTTTACAAACCCCACACTTGGTTTTAAATATTCTGATATGAGTTGAGAATAATCTAGTCCAGATTTGAACAGTCTAGGTGTTGTAGTTTTTTAGCTAGAGTAAATTAAAGATGCTGATTGTAGTGAAAAATTAGGTGGAATTGCCCTTTAGCCATTTCCCAAATTGGAAGCAGCAATTGGAAACCAACTTCAGCTTCATTCAAGCAAGAGGGGCTAACATACAGTTCTCTTAATGTTAATGATCAAATACTCTCATAAGTGATGGTGGCGTTGGCTGTAGGAGTTTGCTTTGCAATCGGTGGATCGCCAGATCGATGCCTGGTCTACTGCTGAGATTTCAGTTTGGTGTATTAAAGGCATTATTAAAAAAGAAACCAGAATATCACACCAGCATTCTGTTCTTTGTAAAAAATTCTTTTGCAGTCTTGTTTACGCTTTTACATTGTAGATCTAAACATCAGCAAAATTTGTAATTTTGGCTGATTGCTACTGTTAAGTTTAGGGTAATTAACTGCTGGCAATATTACAATTTTTTAAGAACTTTACAATTACTTATATTTTTACACTATATTTCTGTATTTTCTACATTCGTGACTGTCACAATTATTTAGGATATATATTTATTCAGTTATGATAATGCCATGTATTTTCTACGGCAGTATAATGCTGTGAATATTCTGGTCAGTAACTGCTGGCATTTTACAATTTTTTACCGTAAATTTACTGACTTTCTTTGCAGTTTCGACTTACGGTAGTTCCATGTAATTTCTACGGTAATGCAATGTTTTTGGATACGACGGTCAAAAACTGTTGGTCTTTTACCATTTCTTACCGTAAATTTACTGACTTTCTTTGCAGTTTCGACTTACGGTAGTTCCATGTAATTCTACGGTAATGCAACGTTTTTGGGTACGACGGTCAAAAACTGTTGGTCTTTTACCATTTCTTACCGTAAATTTACTGACTTTCTTTGCAGTTTCGACTTACGGTAGTTCCATGTAATTTCTACGGTAATGCAATGTTTTTGGATACGACGGTCAAAAACGGTTGGTTTTTTACCTTTTTTTACCGTAAATTTACTGACTTTTTTTACAGTGTGGGTCTTTATCCAAAAATAAATAGAATTCATTGAGATATTTTCTTTGGATATAATTTAGTGATTCCTTTTGGTAGAAATTAAAGAATGTTTAGCATCACCTCCTGTGAACTGGAAGAAATGAAATAGTGACAAAAGGATTTTTTTACGCTTGGAAGAGGATGATCAACCACATATAGTTTATGAAGTAGCGAGAGCTGGAAGAGCCATACTGCTGAGAGCGAACCATCAGTGTGGAGCGAGAAGTGCAGAGTGGGAGCTGCCGCCCTATGGTGGTGCCACTAGTGGGAGAACGGGGGTGCCTATTGGAGTCAGCGGAGGAGATGTATCCCTAGGAGAGCAGTAGGCCCCCCAGTCCTTTTCTCCCAATCCCCAGACTGCTGGGGGTTGTCTGGTCCAGGTGTGGGGTGGCAGGCCGGGCCCAAGAAGATTTTTCAGAGAGCTGGTTGACCTAACTTATACAGTAAAAGTTACCCTTTGTTGTACTACGATTGGGCCTTGCAGAAATAATCATACTTTCATCCATCCATCTTCTCCCACTTATTCCGTCAGGGTCGTGGTGGGGCCAGTGCCTATCTCTGGCAGCCTGTGGGCAAGAGGCAGGATACAACCTGGACAGGTTGCCAGTCTGTCGTTGGGGAACACAGAGACATTGACCCAGGTACAGACAGTCTCTCACCGTAAAATGGGAATCGAGCTAGAAACATTGTTCCTTTAAGGCTTCAGTGGTATAAACTGCGCCACCATGCAGCCCAATATTCATACTTTTCTTTACATTTTGTCATGTTAAAACACCAGACTTCATTTAGTTTTAATCTGGGATCCTCTGGAAGTCTAACCAGTTTGCTTCAGATTAGTTTATAGTTCCTACCTATGTTATTTAGTGATCCAGTAGGAATTCAAGAGATCGGCTTTAATGATACTGTGAGCATTAACTTTTAATTCAAATTAAGTGTGCTAAACCGGCTTCATGTGGGCAGCAATAAGGTTAAGTCTCCATTGCACTGTAAGGTTCAACTCTTTCCCCATTTTATCGCCAGTCATTCTCTATAACCTTTTGTAACTTAAAGAGACTTATTTTATTATTACTTTAATCAGAGTGTCAGCTAAGTGGAACAGAGCTGTTCTTATTTTTAGCACAAGAAAAAAAAAATCATTTTCGAGTCACTTCAAAGTCACAAATAAGTTAACATCAGGTAAGAAGTGAACTAACTTTACCACTGATAAACCAGAAGTGAGCTCTAGTTAATTTGATAAGACATCTCTGCCCTGCCTATTTCTGAAAAGTCACTTCAGCATTTAGTCATTTTCTCCTTCTTTTTAGATTTCCCTTGTTTTAAAATATGGCCTCCGTCAGTGTTTTGTTTGGGCTCATTATTTCATTATTTTCAGCTTCTTACCATTCACCTGGTTTTCTGTGAAAGATTTACACTCATTTAATTTTTGTTTTACACTTTTTAAAATAAAGTCTGTCTCATGCTGTAACTATGGTTCAGTGGATCATCATCCTGAATCCTAAAAATTGTGTTTGATTCCAGCATATTATTGTCAGTGCAAATGTCACTGGTAAAGCGTGCATATTAAAGCCAGCAATGAGTGTGTAAATTTGTTCACATCTGTAAGTATAGCCGTTTTTATGATCGACATGAGCGGAAAAACGCAACATTAATTCTGTCATTACAAAGACATATTTAGTCAAATATATTTTTATTCCAATATTTGTCAAGCTTTCAGATATTACAGAGAAGCTATGCTTTCTAAATGCTCGGAAGACCTGATCTACTTATCAGTTGAACGGATCATTAATTTTCTTCAATGATTGAATTTGCAGATTCAATCAATTTAGAGCATTTGCACAATCAGTTATGCAGATCATATGCTGATGATCAGAGGGACATTTTTTTTCTGGGAGGGGGATATGCAAATGTGATAACTTCCAACCTGCAATGGAATTAATCATCAAAGTGTAAACAGTTTCAGATCAAATTTTTCCATCTATATTTGAGAGCAGGTATGCCCAAAGTCTGTCCTTAGGGGCCGCTGTCTTGCAGGTTAAATACGTTTTCCTGCTTCAGCAAAGCTGATTTTCATTGACAGCTGATTAACCAGTTTTTGCTGAGCTGCAGTCATCAGAATCAGTTGTGAGTTGTATGGAAGCAGGGAAACCTCTAAAACCTTAAGGACAGCAGCCTCGACGGCCGACTTTGAGTAAACCTGTTTAAGAGGTTTCTCAGGTTTGTGAGGTTAGAACATCCATGCAAATACATCCACAGTCATTTTGTCAAGGTGGGAGCATTGGTACAATGATAGACAACAGAGGTAGAGGATCCATTTTTGGACTGGCAGAAATAATAGAATAGTATTTGATGAAAAAAAAGGCTGCATGGGAGAGATTAATGTGGGGCCACAGACAATCTTTATGGATTTAAATCATGGAAAGAAAAATACCATGACAGCATTTAAATATTTGGTGAAGTTCATAAACAAATTAAACCAAACATCAACAGCCACACAAGAACAGGAAATCATCATGGAGCCTGTAGAGTAACATTAGAGGGCGATACAAAGAGAACAGACTCTATATGTACCTGAAAATATGCCTCTCTTGGGTGAGTGATTTTATAAAAAAAAACATTGTTTTCTCATCCTTAACATTCCCTTTCTGTGTGTCTAAATGATACAGTTATGTAATATTAAATTATTGTGGGCCTTGGACTTATATTCAGTTTAAAAAAAATGTCATTTAAATATTTTAGATGAAGCAGGCATTGTAAAAGAGTTGATGGGGTAAATACAATATAACTTGTTATTTAAATTAATAACTTTTTGTCATGATCTCAGCGCTGATGCCTGGTCTGCTTACTCATTTCACTCACCTGCTTAGTTCTGCCCAGTTCTCATTACCTGCTCATGTAATCCACCTGCATTAGTCTCTATTTAACCAGCCTTCAGACCAGTCATCTGTGCCAGATTATTTTCAAGCTTATTGGTGAGACTTATTTTAGCGTACCTGTGTTCTGAACCCCTGATACTGACAGGTTCCTCCTCTCGAACTCTGAGCCTGCTTGTTCCCCTCTGATATGTTTGCCTAACCCGTCTTCTGACTCCTGCCGGATTTCTGCCTGTTTGTGTACCGTACCTGGAACTGTGACCCAACTCCGTCCTGGATTCTCCCTCTGCCCCTCATTAGATCTCTGCAGAGATGGCAAAAGTACTCACTTTGCGTACTTGAGTAAAAGTACAGATACTTGTGTTAAAAAATACTCTGGTAAAAGTGGAAGTACTAATTAAACTTCTTTACTCAAGTAAAAGTAACAAAGTACAGGCTTGTAAATTTACTTAAAGTATAAAAGTAAAAGTAGAAACCACTTTTTTCATGCCGTTGCCTACATTTTAAATGGATGTCTGCCAATAGGACTAGATCTCTGTTGTGTTCATTTTCAATCATCTCGTCGTCCGTACTACTATGCTAACGCCACCGCCACCAAGCTGCAATGATTTGCCACGAATGAATACCGCCTAATCTGTCGATTCATCTTGTATTGGTGCCTCAAATGCAACGTAGATTCCCATCCAATTAGATTGAATTTGGTATTGATGACGTGAAAAATAATAACGGTAATTCCATTGAAATTATTCAAAACTGAAGTAACGAGCCAATTTTTTAAAATGTAAGGAGTAGAAAGTACAGATATTTGTGTAAAAATGTAAGGAGTAGCAGTAAAAAGTCGCCATAAAAATAAGTAGTAAAGTAAAGTAAAAATATCAGAAAAATCTACTTGAGTACAGTAACGAAGTATTTGTACTTCATTACTTCCCATCTCTGGATCTCTGACCTCCTGGCTCTGACAACTGAACACATCACTGACAACGGCTTTGGCATCGCCCTGTTCTGATCTCGTGTCTGTCCTCTGACCTCCAATACATCAGCGTCTGGGACTCTCTCTTTGCGGTGTCTGTGCATCTTATTGGCAGCTGAATGGCTGGAACCAACCTCACCCTCTGATCTCAGAATGAACTCTAAGAACAGGTTAGTGGCACACAAGTTCATTATAATCCACCTCCATAGATAGACGTGGTCAGAAACGTGTTGTCTTCTCCTGCAGTGGTTCCTGTCTTAGACACAGATGCCGGTCATTTCGTTTCAGTTTTCAGTAAACCTTTTGAGAAATCTGTTTGTCTGCCTTGAAAACAGGACCCTACTGTTCTGAGCCTGAACAATTACATTGATGGAAAATCGAAATATTGATTCACATCATCATCTTTAGAATATGCTAGCTCCGACTGCAGCATGTCAAAATGTGAACAGGCACTGATTTTCATTGCTCAGTTTACTAAGAAGATTGTTGTTCATTAGTCAAATGCCTAATCCCTGAAAGAGTTTTTTTGTGCTTTGATAAAGATCTTAACAATACAAGATTGGCATGTGATAATGCATCATATCGATTGCAGACTATCTAATTCAATGTCGTCTGTCGTATTTAATCTTTTAGGTAAGGCAAGTTTATTTATAGACCACAGTTCAGTAGCAAGAGAATTCACTGTGCTATATATGAACAAAACATGATAAAACAGATCAAACATTGAAATAATAAGAAAAAAAGTAAAATTATAAAATGGCTGACATTAAAACTTTAAAAGTTATGTTACAAGCTTACTAACCATGTTTCGATAGCCAATTCAAAGGCCACTCTAAACAAATAGGTTTTAACCTTTAAAAAAAAAAAAGTTCTACAATTGTTTCTCTATGTTTGGTTCTGGTTCTTTTTATGCTGAGAAGACTTGAGCCAGAAACAGCCAGGACTGTTGATACACTGAAAACGGGTTTGTAATATATTTTGATGCAACGTCATTCTCTGATTTATAGACTAACACAAGTATTTTAGGGTCCATTCTCTGAGAGACAGAGATAGTGTAAGAACTTTTTAGATTACATTTACCTTAATCTGTTACTATTTCAACTTTTTGTAATGTTTTCACTGTTTTCTCTATAACATTCGGATGCACTTATATGTGACCTACAGTATAAGTAATATTCATTTATTTGATCATTAATTTTATAAGCTCTAATTATATGGCTCTAAACTCTATCTGCCAGTAGAAATCAAAATCATCCTTTAGACCCTTGTGGATCACTTGCAATAAGCCCAACAATTGCATGTGCTATTCAATGCTTTAGAAGTGCAGGACCTTATTTTTTTTTTAATTTTATCTTTTCGAACAAAAACTGTTCGTGCATGTCTATTCCACAGAGTTCCTCTCCTCCTAAAGTGGTTGCTTGTTTCATTAATTTATCAACACAATTTATGCTCTGTCTCTTCTCTGCTCCTGGCCTTTACATACATCACTGAGTGCTTTATTTTATGTTTTTTTTGCATACTTTGCAGCACACTTTATGTGTGCTGAAGTGCGTCTCAACATGCACGACCATAAACTAATATTGTTATAGCATTCCCTGGGGCCTGAAAGGACATAAAATCTGAATTAGCTATCGACTCTGACATCCTTCATTAGAAGAGCAGAAGATCACTGCACGATTGATTATTTTCGTCATTTGATCACTAATGTAGTTTCCTCCCTGTGCTTTCAGCTTTTTTTGTAATCTTCCTCCTCTTGGCTTCCACATTTCTGCTCTTTTTCCACCATAATAAATCCATCTTAACCACCTTATTTTAACAATTTGCTTTTCTGCTCAAACATGACCTAAATATACCTCTGCTAAGGCCATAAACTGAGCAACAAAAACATATTTTAATATAAATAATTAATTTATTAATTTTCTCTTTAAAGACTCTTAATACATACTTGTAACATGGGATAATTGACCACTTTCAGTGCAGAGAAACTGGGCCTATACCCAAGCTTCCCACAGAGAATGGATCTCCTCACCTATGTCACCTTGTCTGAGTAAAGGCCAAGCAACCCTAGAAGAAATTTATTTTGGTCACTTGTATTTGGAATCCATTTCTTTTAGTCATAATCTGTATGTCATGACTGTAGCTGAGTGCTCAAATATAGGTTGACCTAGAAATGTAGAGCTTTGTCGTTTTCCCAAGACGTTAGAGGTCAACACACTTGTAAGATTCATTCTTGATATGTCCATCCATCTCTGGCTCTAAAGTGAATTTCATACAATGATACTTTAACTGGTCTCTTTAAGGCTGACTCACCCATTTGAACTTTATTTTGTGAACTCTAATTTGGAAGAGTTGAGGCTTGTCATTCTCAGGGCTCAGCGGTGTGGTAAGCAGTTTCCTGCTTGCTTGTTTTGTTTTTTTTCCATCTCCTCTTGCACCTGACAGGTGGGGGTGCCCCTGCAGCTTCAGCTCGTTAGGGGGCCGAGGACTGGCAGCTAAATGGAGCAAGGAAGCAGTCTTAATGTCAGTTTGCTATTAATGCCCTAGTCCTCCATGCGACATTAAAATGGTCACACAGCATCTCCAGAGGCGTTTTTTTCTATATACTTTATTTTTCTCATTTTAGTATTTTTAGAAATACACAGACATACATTGAACAGTAAGACCCCCCTTCTTCCTACTTCTTTAAATCTTTATTATTCTCTTTAATATTTTATGCCATATGTCCAACGGTTCTTTTAGCCATAAGGGTATTAGGTCAGAATCTATATGTTTTTCAATAAGGAAATTCTTTCTGAGCAAGGATTTTAGAGGTATATCACTATAAGACAGGTCTATCTCTTTCCATTTAGTTTCACACAACCAACACTCTCATCTGTACTGCTCTGTCTGTAACTTCACTCTTGTTTTTTTTAAGCCCAAATAAAATTTGAGAATATTCTATCCTATTCGTGGAATTGTTTGTCTGGTGCCTTTATAGGCAGAGCCTGAAAACAAAAAGAAATCTTGCTTAAGGTTAATCAGTCCATCCATCCATCCATCCATCCATCCATCCATCCATCCATCCATCCATCCATCCATCCATCCATCCATCCATCCATCCATCCATCCATCCATCCTTCCTTCCTTCCTTCCTTCCTTCCTTCCTTCCTTCCTTCCTTCCTTCCTTCCTTCCTTCCTTCCTTCCTTCCTTGAGCCGGGTCGCAGAGGAGGCAGTCTAAATAGAGATGCCGGGACCTCCCGATCCACATACACCTCCTGCAGCTACTCTATGGGGACCCCAAGGCGACACCAGGTCAGCTCAGAGACATAGCCCCTTCAGCATGTCCTGGGCCTTCCACAAGACCTCCCCGAAGTAGGACATGCCTGGAACACCTCCTGAGGGAGGCGACCAGTAAGGAACTGGAGCAGATGCCTGAGCTACCTCAGCATGCTCCTTTTGACGTGGAGGAGCAACAACTCTACTCCAAGCTCCTCCCGGGTAACTGAGCTCCTCACCCGATCTTGAAGGATGTACACAGACACCCTGTGAAGGAACTCATTTCAGCCACTTGTATTCGCAATATTGTCCTTTTGGTCATTACCCAGATCTCATCACCTTAGGTGAGGGTGTGAACTTAGATCGATCGGTAAATCGAAAGCTTTGCACCATGACTCAGCTCCCTCTTCACCACTACAGTCCGATACAGCAACCGCATGACTACCAACGCTGCACTGATCTGTCTATCAATCTCACACTCCATCCATCCCTCACTCGTAAACAAGACCCCAAGAAACTTGGATTCCTCCACTTGAGACCACAACTCTCCATCGACCTGAAGAGGGGAGTCCACCTGTCTCAGGTGAAGAACAATGGAGGGTTCCTCACTCAGCTGCAAACCACCCCAGTGTACTCAAAGGTCCTGGTTAGATGAGGCCAACAGGAAAACATCATCTGCAAACAGCAGAGATGATGTCCTGAGGTTCCCAAAGTGGACACCCTCTGGTCCCTGGCTGTGCTCAGAAATTCTGTCTATAAATGTAATAAACAGAACCAGTGACAAAGGGTAGCCCTAGTGGAGAACATCATGCACCGGAAACAGGTCTGATTTACTGCCGCTGTAGGTACCAGATCTGCTCAGGTCCTGCGCATGGTTTCTATACTTTGTCCACATTTAACGATACGGAGGGCTCAAAATAACGTGAAAATTAATAATAATAATAGTAATAGTAACAGTTTTCTGTGGTTAAGCTTCTTTTCAATTGCGTAAAGTATCTACAAATATCTAGAACGTTTTACTATTTAAAAAGTTAATAAATAAACAACTAAAAACAAAACAAAATGCGACTGACTATGTTATTTGCTTGTTTTTGCATCAGCCTATCGAGATTCAGATTAATGTAATTAAGCAAGTTGTCCGTTAGAGGGCAGCAAAACCATATTTATGTTTTTTATACATCCTGAATTTATAATAACAAGCTTTTATTTCACTGGTCAGAACCTACTTATAAGCTTCAGGGAGAACAAATTGTGTATAACCTTCTAATCAGATTTTAGTTATCAAAGCTAACAACATAAGTTTATTTAAGCCACTATAAGATATTACAAACAAATACCCTCCCAAATAGTTTGCTTATCACACAAAACAGATTGTTATGTATACCCACTCAGCATCCATTTGTTTAGATACAACGTTTTTCTGGTGCTATCAACATTTTTACCTCAATAAATCACATGGGATCTCATTCCTTTAATATTTTACTAGAAATAACAATATATGTGTATCACTGAATTAAAAAGAAAGGCCCTAGGCCTAACCTTAAGGTGGAAATATTTCCCTTTTAAATTAAATTAAATTAAATTTTTATAGGAGAGAAAATAACTAAACTTTGCTTGTGTTTTTTAAAGATACTAGAAATTATTACAACTTTCTAAAACATCTTAGTGAACCAGGCAATAAAATCTAACTGCTCCCAAAATAGCTACCATACCAACAACTAGTCAAAAGTAATTATACATATTATTACATATTAAGCCATATTAAGCTACACTACTTTTAACTTTAACAACAACCGTTAGTTCTCTACAAGTAGAATAACTGTTTTATTTGTCTTAAATCTCTACAAAAGTCATTTCTAAGATGTGCCATGTGTCCTCCACTGCCCTGAAATCTTAAGAAAAGAATAAAAATAAGCTGAGACTTTTTTTTGTCATCTTGTTAAATGGCAGAGCTCAGTCTTAGAACGCAGTACTTTCCTTTAAGACTGACAATGATTGTTTTCTAATTTCGGCTACTTTAGATTGCCAATGAAATGTAAAATAAAAGCAAATATAGGTAATAATATGTTGAGACCCAAAAAGAGATGCAATACAATTTATCCGAGTGGAGTTGCAATATGATGATGTCATAAGAAGGGGCAGCATCCCGTACAGGGCACCACGAGGGACATGGTTGAATGGCTTCCCCTGCTCTGAAAAACACATGCGGACTGGTTTGGCAAACTCCCACAAACCCTCAAGCGCCCTGCGAGTCCCTTTCATAAAGAAAGGGCCCACCACCCTCATCTTTCAATCCAGGGATACTGTCCCCGACCGCCACGCGATGCTGCAGAGAAGTGCCGGCCAAGATAGTCCTACAACATTCAGATACAAGGTTCTCAGGATGAATCACATCCACCCCGGGGCCTTGCCACCAAGAAGCTTTCTTACACCCTTGGTGACTTTAGCATGGCTAATTGGCCAGTCTGCCTCTAAGTCCCAAGCCTCTGCATCCTCCTCGGAACACGTGACGATGGAATTGAAGAGATCCTTGAAGTACTTCTTCCACCGCGTCAATCACCTTCCACCCAGTCAATGTCAGAAGTTCCCCACCCACACTCTAAGCAGTGTTGGTGAAGCACTGCTTCCCCCTACTAAAGGGCTGGTTATACACCTGCAGCAGTGTGTCGCAGTGAACTTGACGCAGACATTTTTGATTTTATGCTCAATATTGAAGCGTGGTCTGTGCTATATGTTGTGGGTCTACATACGGCTGAGGCGATAAGGAAGTGGGGGCGAGTTTAGTCAGACAACGGAGGGACATGAGGGCGAGAAAGAGCCGGGATCCAAGTGGAAAAAGGGTCCCAGTGTTCTTGCGCACCTTGATCTTCTAGCTGGTCAAACTTCACGAGTTGTTTTCCGGAATTTCGGTCATAAAAACAAAACAAGCCGGCCTTCTGTCTGCGGCACTGTCTGCAGTACAATTTGGGAAAGGTGCAGCGGAGTGTCTGCGGAGGGGGTGGGGACGGCTTTTTGTTCACTGTGACACCTACGCAGAGGACCTGGTTTCGAAGTATAAATCAGCCTTAAGGCGGCGGACAGTAGAGTCCTGCAAGGGGTCGGGTACCCGCGGGACCCCAACGGGTCGGGGGTCGGGCGGGTAGTTGGTGATTTTTTTTTTATGCGTGTGTGTCGACCCGTGCAGGACCCTAGCGGACAGTTTGCCCGAACACTTTCAAGGCCGACCGATAGTCCTCATCCATGGCCTCTCTGAACTCCTCCCTTGTTTATCACATAATTTTCATTTCTAGAAGCTTTTTAAGTAATGTTGGGCATTCACCTTTTTCTCCCCCAGTCTAAGGGATTTTTTTTGTTGTTGTTTAGATATTGACAACAATATTGGCTCAGAATGTGAAATAACTGGTGGAAGCATTTGACAACTAAAAAAAGAAAAAAAAGGAAACTGATGTACAACTACATGCGAACACATCAGACTGTTATTTCTAAATATCTCATCATTCATCGAAAAATGAGAGGTGGAAGTGCTGGGGGAAGGGTGACACAGTGCCACGACAGAACAACAAAGAAAAATGTGTTGATTGCATCTGAGTGTGAGAGATTTTTGACCTTAGGGTAAAGAACACTATACCTAAGTGGACACACTCAGATAGATTTTCCTAAGGGGAGAAAAGACAGGGTGGGATAGAGAGATGCTGGCCGATAAAAAGTCAGCTATTTCTGACTCTAGAAATAACATCTTCTGTTTGACCTTTTCAGATGGATTCACACTCTCTTACAAAGGGACTAAAAACAAAATCTCTGATAGCTCCAGCATGTATTTCATGTTTACCAGACATATATTTAGAGAAATCTTTTTCAGAGAATTCAGAAAATGATGCATAAACCTTCTAATAAAATTACTTTTGACTAGTTGTTGGTATGGTAGCTATTTTGGGAGCAGTTAGATTTTATTGCCTGGTTCACTAAGATGTTTTAGAAAGTTGTAATAATTTCTAGTATCTTTAAAAAACACAAGCAAAGTTTAGTTATTTTCTCTCCTATAAAAATTTAATTTAATTTAAAAGGGAAAATATTTCCACCTTAAGGTTAGGCCTAGGGCCTTTCTTTTTAATTCAGTGATACACATATATTGTTATTTCTAGTAAAATATTAAAGGAATGAGATCCCATGTGATTTATTGAGGTAAAAATGTTGATAGCACCAGAAAAACGTTGTATCTAAACAAATGGATGCTGAGTGGGTATACATAACAATCTGTTTTGTGTGATAAGCAAACTATTTGGGAGGGTATTTGTTTGTAATATCTTATAGTGGCTTAAATAAACTTATGTTGTTAGCTTTGATAACTAAAATCTGATTAGAAGGTTATACACAATTTGTTCTCCCTGAAGCTTATAAGTAGGTTCTGACCAGTGAAATAAAAGCTTGTTATTATAAATTCAGGATGTATAAAAAACATAAATATGGTTTTGCTGCCCTCTAACGGACAACTTGCTTAATTACATTAATCTGAATCTCGATAGGCTGATGCAAAAACAAGCAAATAACATAGTCAGTCGCATTTTGTTTTGTTTTTAGTTGTTTATTTATTAACTTTTTAAATAGTAAAACGTTCTAGATATTTTTAGATACTTTACGCAATTGAAAAGAAGCTTAACCACAGAAAACTGTTACTATTACTATTATTATTATTAATTTTCACGTTATTTTGAGCCCTCCGTATCGTTAAATGTGGACAAAGTATAGAAACGAAAGTTGAAATAATTAAAATGTTTAAAGTCTCGCGATGCACCTTAAGTTGGTTGCCTTCCACCAATAAAAACATAAGAAGAAGAAGAAGTCTCGCGAGGGAAGGTAGAGGGAGGGTCGTTTGGTGCATGGCGCGTGTTTTGAAGCTGCTTGTGGAGAGATGTCCTGGGCCGTGAGTAGTGAGGAAACAGGAAGCGATTCTTGTGGGATGGAAGAGGGAAATAGTGACAATGAAGGTTGGAAGATAGCAACATCAAAAAATGAGAAAAAGCGGAAAAAACAGAGATCAGTTAAAGGGGAATCTAGTTCAGAACAATCCAGTGATGATCAATCCATACATTCCACAGCACAACAAAATGAATTCAAAGTCATATTCAAAGTCGTTAATCAGGCAGACTCTTTTACAAATTGGAATCCGGTTCACTTAACAAAAACCATCAATAAACTTGTCGGAGAAGTCAGAGGTGCCAGAATTCTGTACAGTGGAGACCTGCTAATTAACTGCAGAGACAGCGCCCAGCAAGGCAAAGCAATACGTATCAACAAAATTGACGGGATAAGAGTTCAGTGCAGCCTAATGGAGAACAAAAAGATCAGCAGGGGAGTCATTGGAGGAGTTCCTCTAAAAATTTCTGAAAAAGAGATTCTGGAAAACATAAGCGGTGCAAAAGTAAAAGAAGTAAAACGGTTAAAAACAACAAGAAACGGAGAAAGATCTGCCAGTTTATCGGTGTTAATTAAATTCGAAGAAGAG
Source organism: Cyprinodon tularosa (assembly GCF_016077235.1). Taxonomy (NCBI): domain Eukaryota; kingdom Metazoa; phylum Chordata; class Actinopteri; order Cyprinodontiformes; family Cyprinodontidae; genus Cyprinodon; species Cyprinodon tularosa. The sequence goes on from NW_024037793.1 coordinate 126,226, forward strand.
CAATTACCAAGCAAAGTATTCATCGGTTACATAAGCTATAATGTCAAAATCTACAATCCTCCACCACTGAGATTTTTCAAATGCCAAAAATTCGGTCACATTGCAGCAGTTTGTAAAGGGAAACAGAGATGTGGAAGGTGTGCAGGAGAACATGAGTACGGAAAATGTGGAAAAGAAGCTAAAATAAAATGCTGTAATTGTGGTGGAGAACATACTGCTGCTTATCGCGGCTGTGAAGCAAGCAAAAGGTCTGAGGAAATAAAAAAAATGAAATTTGAGCTCGGAATAACCTACGCTGAAGCTGCAAAAAGGATCCCATCTCAGTCAGAAAAACCCAAACCTACAGTTCAACACACAGCAAATTCCAAACCTCTAGAGAAATCTCCAAAAATTGATGAAGACTCACTAATTGTTAAAAAGACAAATTTTGTTCTTTTCATGGTAGAAGTGATTAATTGTACTGCACAGACAACAAAAAAAACTGAAAAAATCAAAATAATAGTGAAGGCTGCAGAAAAATATCTGGACATTAAAGATTTGAACTGGGAGATGGTTGGAAGCATGATGGGAGGACCGATGGGACCATCAGAAACTGGCAGAATTACGATGACCTAGAGTAAATTAAAATTATATGGGCAAATGTGATTTAGTATTATGTTGGTTTAAGTTACACAGGTTTTTTTTTTTTTTTTTTTTTTTGGGGGGGTGAATCGTTTCCTGTTTTCTTGCTTTACTCCATATCAGTTGGTGGCGGTAATGCACAATTCACAAGTCTGCCAACCGCCATAAAATCTCAGAAGAAGAAGAAGAAGAAGAAGTCTCGCGATGTTACGCGCATGTCATTCGAGTCTAACTGGAGGGATTTCTGGGCAGCTCACACGAAGAGTAGCTAACGTAGTTAGCAGGAGGGAAATATAAGTTTATCCTCGGCGAACCTGCCCGTGTTCACAAGCAGCAGTGCTAAGGTAATGTGTTATAACTTCCAGATGAAAGACTCTTGTTTTTACACATGTTTTACGGTATGTTTATGGGTTTATCGTTCTTTAGCAAACAATAGCAACAGTTAACTATTGGCTACGTTTGATTTGCCTGTAAGTGTTCTTTTATTTTAGCTTCATTTTATAATAAATAAATGCTAATAGCGCATACGCATATCGATACACGTGTATGAAACAAAATATAATTTCTGTTATTTAATAGCTGCTTTCACTATTTACTTTGGTTTGTGCTTTGGCTTCTGAAAACTAAATTTTCTAGACAGAGGCCAGCTTGCTGACAAATATATCCTTGTTTTTACTCATTTAGCTTGGATTTAATAACATGGCACCCTCTAACCACTGCACGCCGTGCTGATAGTTTTAAAACCAGATTCTTCCCTATTTCTTAAGGTTAGGTTTTCTTGGTTTTACATTGTCACTTCTTCTAAGCCTATAAGAACCACGTGCTATCCGATTATTAATTGATTAATCGACAAAATAATCAACAGATTGTGGTTTAAATTTATTTTAAAGATTGAAATTATCTTTAGTTGCAGCCCTTAAATAAAACTAACAAATGTACAGAGTACATTTTTTTACATATATGCTTCAAAGCATGGTGGAACAAAAAAAAAAAAAAAAAAAAAAATGCCTTCTTGCGATTTCTGGTTGATTAGCTTGTTCATTTGTAATAAAAATGTAAATTTACTTTATCGTTCAAAGCAATGAATACGGTGCTGTTTGGGAATAGAACTACTTTCCCAGCCAATAGTAATTCATTTATTCCAAGACGGTAGAGTCACTTAGATTTGTGTCTGGATTTTAGCTTAGGCTGAAAATATGAAGAACATTGCAATATCCTAAACATGTTTGCTAAAATAAGAAAAACGAATGCTGAAGTGTTCCTTTTGATTTGCAATACATGCATATTTTTTAAGACAAAGTTTAAAATACATGTTTTGAAATTACCCAAATAACTGGGCTTATAATTGTTAAGAACAATCTATTTCGGTTATTACTCAACGGTGCTGGAGGAGATCTTGGAAAAACAGTTCCAGCAAGCTATATTTGTGAACATATACAACCATGCCCATCCCTTCAGACCACCCCTCGAAACCACAACTTGAAAACACATGAACACGCATTCTGTCTGTCGAGGTGGTCAGCTGAGGTTGAGAACGAAACAAGCTGAGAGTTAGTTAAAGCAGCTAATTTACATGCAATGTCAATTGTTGACGCGCATCACGGCGCAGCAAAAGGTCCTGCAGCACGTCTAGAGCAGCTGAAGCAGTGTGTTGCTGATCTGGGAGCTGGCAGGGAGACAGGCAGCACTGATGATGCAGAACGCTATGATCACTCCTCTGAAACAGTTTATTAACGCCTAAATTAACTTAAAATGCCGAAATCGAAATTTGGATTCTGACATCTAAACTGCAGGATTCTTCCAGCCGCGGCAAACCGCGAGGAGGCAACCAGGCCATGGGCTGCTGTTGAATGGGATTCCTAGTGACACCGCACCGCCGGGCAGGGTATTTGAAGCACTGACGAAGTTTTCAGGTGGACTTTCTCACTTCAAAATAGGTTAAAACTACTTTTTACCCACTGATCACAGGAAATATAGCTCTGCCCAACGGCTATTCGACCCACTTTTTCCACCGCGCAAGTCAGAGTAGCAGAGATTCTTCAGCACGTCATAACTAAACTTGTACAAGCATCAAAAATGAAGCAGCACGCGCGTTTTTGCTGCTCTTGCTACTTTAGATGTGAACGTAGCTTAGCAGTGGCTAGCTTCCAGCCATGGCGTCCTGCAAGACCATTGGGGGTCGATTCGTTCATGTGTCAGGATATGCGCACAGGGGTTTAGGACAAGCAGGTGGCCCTGATTGACGTGTCAGGAAAAAATAGTGCACAAGGGACCGTGTTTTGTGATTGGTGGGCGTTTCACACTGTAGTGGGGACCATTTACTTTTGTTTCACTTCCAGACCTATTTCACTGCTTGCTATGCGACTGTGGGGAGATCTTTAAAGGAGAAGTTCGGTTTTTTACACTTTAAGCCCATTTTCTGTAGTGTCCAGGATGAAATCGAATGATCGACACCAAAAGTTTGACAATTGCTCCTGTCTCTGCTTTTTGGCTCATTTAGAATCACCCCCTGGCTGCTTTAGAATGGCTTGCATAGAGCATGTCCGATAATGTCCTTAAAACAACCTTTAACGTTCTTTCTTTAAAATATGCTACTCACCGGGTCGTCAGCGCTGTTCAATGACGTTCCAAAAATAGTTTCGTGAAGAAAAAACGTTCCTGTAGTGTTTTATTAAGCATTTTGTAAATCCCATTGAGTTCTGTTGGAATAGTCAATATTCCGCTGCCACCGGAAACGGAAATGGGGCCTGTTTACACAGTTGTAGTCTTTTCGCTTCACTCTGTGTACTCCGACGTCGAGAATCAAGAATCCACCTTTCGTATTCCATTTTCAGAGTTTTTTAAAGTGTTTAACAGAGACGTTAGCACCTCGACGTCGGAGTACACAGAGTGAAGCGAAAAGACTACAACTGTGTAAACAGGCCCCATTTCCGTTTCCGGTGGCAGCGGAATATTGACTATTCCAACAGAACTCAATGGGATTTACAAAATGCTTAATAAAACACTACAGGAATGTTTTTTCTTCACAAAACCTTTTTTGGAACGTCATTGAACAGCGCTGACGACACGGTGAGTAGCATATTTTAAAAAAAGAACGTTTAAGGTTGTTTTAAGGACATTATCGGACATGCTCTATGCTAGCCATTCTAAAGCAGCCAGGGGGTGATTCTAAATGAGCCAAAAAGCAGAGACAGGAGCAATTGTCAAACTTTTGGTGTCGATCATTCGATTTCATCCTGGACACTACAGAAAATGGGCTTAAAGTGTAAAAAACCGAACTTCTCCTTTAAGCCACATGGTAAAAAAGGCATCAGAAAAGATCTCCTACTGCACCTTTAAGGGTTTCTATGTCAATGATAAATGTAGTGCTAAGATGTCCTGTCTCTGTGTTTTTATTCAAGCTTTCTGCCTCTAATTAGTGCACCTCGGCCTCAGGGACCCTTTAAAATGGATCTAGAAGATGACACCACTATCCTAACAACCTTAAAGTCCTTTAATACTTTCATCAGTCGCCCTGAACATTCACAGCGTCCATCTGAGCAGTCACGGAGCGGGACCTTGCAGTCTCACTACAAACGCAGCTTAGAGGTACAAAAAAAAAAGTTTCACATTGATCTTCCAAGGTGATCAAAACCACCTTTGTAGCCACTGACAAGTTTGATTTCCCTCTTAGTTTTTGGAAGCAGCAGAGAGGGTTCAGTCTCAGCACCGCTACCTTCAGCTGGACCAAGAGAAGAAACAGATGGAGCTGAGTCACAAAAGAGCTCGTTTTGAACTGGAGAAGGCAGCTTGTGACAACGCTCGGGATTTGGAGGTACAAAGCAGTTTTACTGCCTATGTCCACTCATTAACCCAAGGCATAAACGGATTCTATTTAAAAGGGTTTATTGCAGCTCTTATTTTTACCTTTTCTTCTCTGTTTTAAATGTTTACTGTTTATTATTGCAGCATGAAGTGGACCGTAACCAAGGACTTTTAGGGCAAATAAAAAAGTTGGAGGAGAGAGAGAAAGAAGCAACGAAAAACCTCTCAGAGCAGTTGGAAGAAAACTCTTCTCTCCGCAAGAACCTGGATGGGCTGAAGAAAAGGCTGGATGAGCGAGATACTAAACTGTCTACAGCCAACCAGGTAAGAGACTCGGTGATACACTGACTGAATTCATGCTTTTTGGTCATTTTCTCGTCATCTAATTGCTTTATTCATCCATATCCAGACCATCACTGCTTTAAAGGATGAGATTAGAGATCTAAGGCAGAAGATTCAAAACCAAGACTCAAGCATTTCCTCCCAAACACTGGAAAACCAGGAGCTACAAGAACAGCTGGATTTACAGCGCAGGTTTGGACACACTCCGTCATGCTCTTGGAAATCTGCCCCTCCATGTTAAAGAAAATATTGATCACATGCAAATCTTCTGTTTTTCTTTTTGTTTACCAGAAAGTATCAAGAAGCTTCTCAACTTTGCCAAACTCTCCAAGCTGCACAGTCCTCATGCTCAGAGCATATAATCAAGATTAAGGTATGTTTTAGCTTATTAATTTTATAAAAGATGGAAAATATGGCCTACATTTATACATCCCCTGAGTCAAAGCCTTATAGATCAATTTGCAAAAGCAAACCTATCAGTTGTTAGAGCTGTGTATTTATGCTAAGAATGAGTTACTCTAAGATAAATTGATTTCAAAGGAGTGAAGATGGGTTGTGGGGCTGATAATGAGGCTAAAATGCAAAAAAGAAATGAATATAATTTGGAAAACAATCTATTGTTCTTCTTTCCACATGTGGTGTGCTTTGTTTCAGTCAGTTTGATGACCTGTATGTAAAGTTTGGGATTGTGCTTAGACTTTAGGAAATTCTAAGTGATTGTTCATGTCTTTGGACCTTTTTCACAGCCGTCCCAAAATAAGCAAACAACCTTTTATTAGAGGAATTTTGTAAGTAAAATTAATTTGTGATAGCTTAAGTTGCGCTTAGAAACAAAACTGATTAATTAAACTCTTTGTTAGATTTATGATAAAAGGTTGTAGACAGTAATTCAATTTTTTTTTTATTTTACACTGATTGCTGAGGAATTATTCACGGTTCACCACATTCTACATCCTGCATTGTGTAATTGAACAGAGGAAGCTTTTAACTTTATTTTTAAGTACTTCCTGTACAGCAACATGAAAAAATACAATAAACAATGATTTAAAAAAAACTTACTCTCAGCATAGTGGTCAATGATGCTGACAGTATCTCAAATGTGCTGCCATGAACCCTGGGGTTATTATCAGGAAGCTTTGTATTAAAAACCCAATCAGAAAAGTTATATGAGGCCTGGATGTAAACTCTTTGTTAGATTTATGATAAAAAGTTGTAGACAGTAATTCAGTAAACAGTTGTCACCCCTAAAAATGAGGATCTCAGAAAATCGAACCTGCTTTGTAGTACAAATATGCAGAATCTAAAAGTCCCTTAAACATCAACATATGTCTTCATGTATTAGCTCAATTAAGATCTATGAAATATTTTTTTAGGTCTGTTCGAATTTTTCAAAAAGTTGTCAGTATTACCTGGTAGGTTGTGATCTGTGTCTGAATGAGTCATATGACAGAGAGGCACAACTTTACGCGAGTCGGAGCTTACCTTGAACACAAGAGCTAACCCTAAAAAGTTAGAGCAAAACTGATTGTCATGACTTGCACTTTAGCTAAAAGAAGACAAACCATTTTACTGAGTAGATTAGCTGCTAAAAGGGCCACTTTGTCTCAACTTTGTGCAGAAAACATCACCCTCTGCCTCAAATCACTCCTTCATGATCAAAGAAATAGGTCGTTTGTTTACAGTGCGGGCACAGCCTGGTTAGGATAGCTGCTTCTTGTAAGGGGTATTCCCTAATTGTTCATTTTCAGGGGAGAGGGGGGGCTGCCACTCAAACAGCAGAACTCATGAGGATTACTCAGAAGTGCATAAATCAAGGGAAATGCCACTTCGTGCATGATTTTGAAGAGAACAATAGCAACCTGTGCGTTGTCAAGTGCTTCTGTTACATCATCAGTCTCAGCCCCAGCACCATTCCAATTCACAAAAACAATAGGACACAGAGAACGGACAAAGTCCCCGGATGTTGTTCTCGCCCCTCCCTCTTTACAGAGTATGCATGAGATCAGACTTCTCAGTTCTTGAGATTGACAGCTGTCCCAGCATGCACTGCGGCAGCAGCAGCTTCTAGTGGAGCGATCACAAAGCTCAGAGTATTAAGTTAAAAGTTCTCTTTTCTGTTGCCGTTGTTCAATAAAATAATATTTTAAGATCATTTGAGGCGAGAACATTATACTTTTATGTGTCACTATATGGTGCATTTACTGATTTAATGTGTAATTAAAAAGTAAATGTCAGAAGTTGAGAGGACCGAGGCAACCAGTAGACATTCAAGGCTAACTGTAGCCAGAGCTAATCAAAGCCCGTCTGCAGCAGGCCTCTTTTGGCATAACTGTGTGTGAAGGACCGCTGGTTCTTTGTTTTATTTGAAAAAATGTTCATTCCATTTGTGTTTATGTGACTGTGTTAATTATTATTCCCCCAATAAATGAAAAAAAAATTTATTATCTAGATACTATTGATAACAGGAGGTGAAATGCATGTGGTGACATCACGAGTACGCTTCTGTTCCAATTGACCCGTATTTATGCTGCATGCTCCTGTTCTCCCTAAGTCCAGACTTTCCTGTGTTCTTCTCAAGAACATACTTGGCGAGTAAAAGAGTCCGTATTCGCGTTGTTGTGAATTGAGAAACGGCCTACCTCTGCATTTAACCAATCCTCTTGGGGAGCAGGGGACTGCCATCGTGTGGCGCCGGGGAGCAATCCGCGGGTTAAGGGTCTTTCCTTGGAACCCAGAGAGGAGGCTAAGGGGATCAGACTGGGTACTTGCAACCTTCTTAGAGCACAAGAGTCCTGCTCTAACCACTAGACCAACACCTCGCTTAACATCCTTCAGGAGAAACAGTCAGTGTTTCTAAAGCAAAGTTCAAAAAATTGTTTAAAGTTGACTAAGATTAACTCAGAAAGACAATAATTAGTAAAATTATTCTGCTATTTACTAAACAAGGGGGTGTGTTTGTCTATATGAGGGTATACATTCTTACAGTTGTCTATAATGGGAAACTATGGATTATAGAATTTGTTGTTTTTTGTCTTTGATTTTTATGTTGCATCCACATATGTATGTGTAAAACTGAAGCACGTGTCTGTTCATGTTAATGTTTTGTCATTCATTCATTTGCTTCTGCAGTTTGCCATAACAAATGGTTTAGCTTTGTTTTGATTGATAAATGTATCTCTGATTTTTCAGGAGCTGGAGAGACGGCTTGCCCTGCAGGAACAAGATATGGCTATTGTGAAAATTATTCAGTCTGAGGCGGCAAGAGTTCCAGATTTGGAAAAGGAGCTTAAATATGTCAAGGAAGAAAACTCTTTCCTCAGGTCCGTTTTCTCTCTTATTTGTGCTCCTTTATTTAGTTGTTGGTGTATTTTTTTCCCCCCAACTCCAGTCAATTTGTCAGGAAATTCTACCCATAACCTCTTCTTAATTTTCTAAATTTCCCACACGTTGCTGAGGAATTATTCATGTTTCACCACATTCTATATCCTGCATTGTTTAATTGACCAGAGGAAGCTTTTAACTTTATTTGTAAGTACTTAGTGTACAGCAACATGAAAAAATACAATAAACGATGAATAAAAAAAAAAACTTACTGTCAGCATAGTGGTCAATGATGCTGACAGTATCTCAGATGTGCTGCCATGAACCCTGAGGTTATTATCAGGAAGCTTTGCATTAAAAACCCAATCAGAAAAGTAATATGAGGCCTGGATGTAATGACTCACATTATTAATGACATATGTGCTGTTGCAGAGTTCACTTTGCAGAACGTTAAATCTCTACGTATCTTTGAAATTTCAGCTAATAATAGAAGTGCATTCTGATGCTAGACCAAGCATTTTGATCTTTTGTTTGATGTGTTGAGAGTTTTTTAATGTCTTTCAAACAGGGAGAGTAGAGAAAATTGTAGCCTGTTGAAAGAAGAGGTGGAAGGGCTGAGGAAAAAGCTGAAGAGAATGGAGAAAAACAAAGAGGAGCTGGTCAATATAGAATTGGAGAAAGAGGTAAAGTATCTAATGTTGGACTTTTCTCATGGTTATCTCTAGACAATCAGATAAACACCAACACTACCATACATGCAAATCACATGCTCCAATCTTAGGGCCTTCCTACACATTTTGGCCATCTTATAGTACTATTCCTAGAACCTTGAACAGTATCCATGCTCGAACGCTTCATCAGGACACAATGCTCACCCTGCCTCATTTCTATGTGCGGAAGATAGATGCATCAAGCATAAACCAGCCTTCAGTCACAATTGGTCATTGCTACAAATCAGACCAAGTTGAAACAAGCTGCTGTATTGCAGAATAATGATGGGAAGTTAAGTGGAAGGAAAAAATGCACAAACAACAAGGATAACTTAAACCTCAGGAGGATCCTGAAGCAAAAGTGGTTAATGTGGATTAAGCATTTTTTATGGAAGATAAAACTAGTGCTGATTACAAATGAACATTTGATTAATTAGTCCAAAGATATTAATCAAAGTATCTTTTGTATGATGCATATACTGAAGTTAAGCTTATCAAAAAAGGGGTTAGGTTTAGACAACGCTTTGAAGAAAACATTTTTTTTTGAAAACATCAACCTAGTATTATTAATTCACAGTATTTCTAAAACTGTAAGGCACCAAATATCCTAACATAAATCTTAATCAAAATCAAGTGTAGAGTAAGATGCACAACAGATTGATTTTACTATCAACTAATCTCTTTAGTGTGTAAATTATTTGGTTTCTTCTGGTTTATTTACATTTCAAACATTTAAGGATCAGAAACCCCTTAAATTAAGTTTTCTTTTTGCTCTGACCACCATTAAACTTTGATTATATGTTTGGTTACTTTTAGAAACTGGCTGAGAAGCTCCAGACCTGGGAAAACATTGGACTGTCTACAGGACTTGACATAAGGTTAGTCATTGTTAATTGTGTTTATGTGAAAAAGCTTTTCTTTTAAACAAATGTTTTTAATTAAATAAAAACAAGGACCACTAGGGGGAGCTTTAGTCATTCTAGAAAAATGTGCCTCATCATCAGGGACTCATTCCATCAGTGTATTGTCATTTTTTATTTATTTTTTCGTATGTTTTAGCTTGCTTGTTAATAAGGGAACAGACGGAGGCTTCGTTTCCATGCGAGCAGTGAAGTAGTCCTGGCAGGTTGCATGCACTGAAGACCTGTGCATCAAATGCATTCATGCACACATTAACACTGATACGGTTATCTTTTGGATTAATTCTGAACAAGATGAAACACATCCATGCTCATAAAAACTATCCATATTGCTTTACATGTTTTATCGGTGGAGATGTGCTTAAAAACAAATGTTGAACATTCTGTTTAAGTAAAAAGAAAAATGGAAGGTTCCAGCATATAATGGAGCACAGAATAGAGAGAAAGGCTTTTAGCCTGGGCACCAGTCAAATTGGAGACCCTGTGTTTCATTTGCTCTGGCAGAAAGCATCTGTTCTCCCATGTGTTTCAGCAGCTGGCTTTGCATTGACCAGGCCTGCCTCTTTGACGTATCTAATACAGGAAATGCATGATATGATGAGGCTCCACACTGAGGCTGCTTACTTTCTCCAGTTTGCCGTTTCATCTTTAGTTCAGGGGCATTTTCTCTTCATCCTGTTGATGATTCTTCTTGATCAAAAATAATATAGAGAGATTAGTTTGTACATAAGTGTATTTTATGGCAATGCAAAGAGAACAGTCTAAAAGGTTTTGCTTTTGAACCAGCATGCATAGTTGCAAATTATTCAATTGCCTACCTTAAATATTGTAATTATTTGAACCTTTTAGGGATGAGACGATTTATGAAAACCGTCCGAACCGTTCGGTTCGACTGTCTCGGTTCGATTCGCGTGTGTTTCTTTCCGCCGTCATCGTAGGTCACTCTAAATCCAAAGCGCTCCCATACAGCAGACCTATAAAGTGCTGCTGGCGCGTCTTCCAACTCCTGTTCTTTCCCACTCGCCATTCCGACACAATTCTCCACAACAACTGATTTTTTTCCCTGCTACACCCGGCTAAGCTGCTTCGCTTCTTCTTCTTCTTGTTTACTACTGGTGGTTGGCTTTGGTGGCAGTACCGCCACCTTCTGCTCTGGAGTGTAAACGCTTCGCCTATGAGAAAAAGGAGCAGCGCATGAACCGAACGAAACACACGCGAATCGAACCGAGACAGTCGAACCGAACTGTTCTGACGGTTTTCATAAATCGTCCTATCCCTAATATATATATATATATATATATATATATATATATATATATATATATATATATATATATATATATATATATATATATATACACACACACAGAGTTTATTGCCTGTGTTCAGGCTCAGGATTTTTTTATTTGCTTTAATCCCTGCGCCTTCTATGCCTCTGAACAGACCACACCACATTACAGGTATTCGAGTATTGCCCAATTGAAACACCTGCTGTTGCCATATTTCATTTTCCAGTTGCTTTAGTGTGCGTGCCACTCGTAAAATAATCCTGTTTGGAAGAGGGGTTTAAGATGCATTCAAATTGTTTGGGGAAAAAAAAAACTGTCAGTGAAATAGATGCAGACGGCTTAAGTTTGCCATGCAAATTTGTACTTGATGGTTATGATGGAGTTTTAACTATAAACTACACTTTAATTGTTATGCATGGGGAAATTAGAGATATGTGGTGTATATTCGATAAATCACCCACCCCTAGTTCCAAAGGATCCTTGAAATCCTTTAAAGTTTGCAAATTTGAAAAAAAAAGAAGTTCCAGGCCCTGGAAAGTTTTTGAAAACTGTCATTGTTGTTCAACTCTGTTCCTTGAGCAACAATGTTAAAAAGCAACCCACTTGACTTCCAAGTTTGAAGACGTTTTGCTTCCCATCCTATGTTTTGCAAAGCTTGAAAAAGCTTCTTGAATAGGAAGCGAAACGTTTTAAAACTTGTAAACAAAGTCCAGTGGATTGTTTTTTAACTTTTTTGCAATTGCTATGACCTGGATGACTGAGAATCTTCACCAACTGATGCCTCAGAACTTGCTGCCAGTAGATTAAAGTGGAGAGGATGGTTTAGGCTGCGCTGTTCTGCTCATCACAAAAAAATTGCTTTTACAATTGAAAGCAAAGAGAAAATTTTTTTTAGTGGGGTGCATCGATTGCAGATTTCTGGCTGATTCTGATTTTGATTGATACAGATTTTTTTTTTTTTGATAACAGACACTGTCACTTCTTATAAGAAGACACCTTCAATATTTCAGTCTTATCTTAATGAAAGGCATTAATCTACCTATGAAATGACAAATAAAAATACAAGTTTATAGCATTGATTTTCTGATAGATTCAGCTCATCACTGATCTCTCAAAATTAAGGAAACCAAGGCTGCACCGCTGTTTCTTTGTTTTAACACCCAACATTTGTGCACAGGTCGCTAATACGATGAACTAAATGTGTGATAGTAGCTCGTTAGTGGTCGATATACTTTAGCTGCTCATGTCTGAGATATGATCAGGATACGGTTAAACTAAGAGGTTGGATACATGTGATGGTTCTGTGGTTGAAGTGGACCAAACATTGTATCGGGATATTGTATGGTTGACTACTATTATACCTTATTCTATTAAGCTAAAGTAAATTTTCCCTTATGGATTCAGACTGCATGTTTTCCAACAGTATTACTGTCTTTTACTGTACGGTGCAATATTTTGGACATAATATTGTAAATATATCTGTTTTGTGCAGTTGTTTTTCTGTAAGGATGTCGAATTCTATATTAAATCTGCCTGCTGGTTAATTTCTGACAACATTGTAACATAAACTCGACTCTCTTAGATCACTTCCTTTAAATGAAGGTTGAACTTTCCCCTATATTGCTTGTGTTAATTGGGAATGTTAAGATGGTTTCATTTGCTAATGATAATGAATCACAATTTTTACTCTCATAGATGGCATCATGTGACTAAATAGATATTGCTGCCATATCAAAATGGTGTTAAGTATCAAGTAGTTTATTGTAACATAGTTTATATTTTCTTGAGGTTTTAAAGCATCACCTGGAACCTTCCAACCTTACATCCTCTAGTAGGGAAAATCTGTTCTAAATGTAAACATATGCTTCTAGTTGTTCTGTTCAAAATCCATTAATGTCTTTTGCCGTGAAGTCATTTCACCTTAAAAAAGGCAGTTCAATGGAATACCTAAGTCTGAAATAAATTTGCGGAATCACTTCAACCAAACAAAATAGCAGTGTGTGCTGCAAAACAATTAGCATTCGGTAATAGCTTGTCTTCAGTGCTGCAGTAACTGAGCAGAAAATATTTAATGCTGTGGCATTCCAACCGTTCTGCGTTGTTTTCAAATTTGTTTGTGAAAAAAAGATTAGTTCACCTTGTTATGTTATTTGATGTAAAGAATATCACATAAAAATGCATTTGTAAGGGAGGTTAATGCACTATTTTCTTTTACAACTTTTTCTGCACAGCAGTGTGTTTTAGTTTTTTTTTTTTCCTTTAACCTTGGTCCTCAAGGCACACTACTGTGCAGGTTTTAGATATTTCTCTGCTTTAAGATACCCGTTTCAAATGACCGCAGTTCAGCAAAGTCTGGAAATCAGCTGTGTTAAAGCTGGGGAACTTCTAAACCAGGGGTCTCAACCTTTAGTCTTCAGGGGCCAGTATCCTGCAACTATTAGATGCATTTCTTCTTCAACACACCAAACTCCAGTGTGAGCTTATTAGCAGAGCTAGTTAGGTAGTTTAGCCATTTGATACATGTGTGTAGGGAAAGGGGCACGTCTAGAGGTTCCAGTACTCCAACCCTCAGGGATTTTAGCTTAAAACCCCGATCTAAAATATGCAGTTCAGTGTGCCTTGAGGTGCAGGGTTGAAAACCCTACTATAGAAGCACCTAACACTGTATTAATGTAAGCTCCCAAAGATGGGGCGAAGCTCCTGCCATGTTGTTTTTTTGTACCTTTTTGTTTTTTTTATCTGTAGATGCAACCTATGCAATGAATACTGGCGTACAACAAAGCTTTTCTTGTATTTTAGGCATTAAAATGTTGATTTTCTATTTAAATATGAATTGAAATGATCGTTTCCTTTTATTTTCGTTTTTCTTTCTCTAATATTATTTAATCTCATTACCCAATTAAACTTGAGGATAATCAGCATGATGCTACTATAATAGCGGCTGTTGAGTACATGCTGGTATATTATAAGACTTGATTGCATTTCTCCAACTTCTAATAACTGTGTAAATTCAAACTAATATTTACTTAATAAATTGAGTGTTTTTTTGTATTTCTAAATAAAAAGCAAGTTTAATTTTTTTCTTCCTTCCTTTTATGAATTCGAGACATTTTAAGATCTTTTTTGTCATGCAAGCTTAAGCATAATTTGTTAAAAGAGAAAAGAAAATGCCAATAATGTTAGGCACTCACTGAACAAAGTCTCCTATTAGAGACTCTTAAAAGCATTGTTTGGAGTTAAAGACCTGTTGGATTTTGTGAGGATGAAGGATTTCTCTTGATAAATTGAGGACATTGTATTTCATTCAGCAATTGGTTCACCTTTACATCACCCTGAGGAACAATGCGGGGCTAAAATTAGTATTGGCATGCACTTCTGCACTGATGGAATTAAATGGTAGGCTTGTGGACTTTTACAGGTCCCTACATCAGGATTCAATCATGATAGCTGTATAATAGTTATATGGTGATGCTAGTATCATAAAATAAATCAAACTGAATTTGGAATTATTATGTGTTATATATCTAAATGGATCCAGTTTAAGTGAAAGGGAAAATTTATGTGGATATTGTAAAGATTTAATAACTCAGGACTTTCTGAAACATTAATGTCACATTTAATTGCAACTTTAAAACAAAGTTTATTCAGACTGCATTTATTTACTACTTTTACAGGAAGATGTCTTATCATGGTTTTGCCACGATGGCGCAGACATTTATGGTTGCAGTGATTGTTAATTTAGTTGCCTAATATGCTGTTTTACTACAGTTTAGTTGAAAACTTTCTGTTTTGTAACACCAATTCATTTGGAAGCTTCTTTTTTTTTTCTCATCTGCCATTTTTCTTTTTGGCCAGATTGCAATTGATTTTTGGACAAGGAGACCCAATCCATGTGGCTGCGTGGGAAGGCAGACAAGCCTTTAACACCCCATTATGACTCTACCAGCAGCTCGCAGCCTCTTACTAGTTATTTTCTATCCTGTTGTAGGTTTTGATAAGTATTGTCTGCTTCTGCGTAGACAAAGAGTTAGAGAATTTAAAGTAAAAGAAATGGAAAATGAAAGTAATTTATTTTAATAACTCTGTTGGACTGGTCAAAGAAATTCATAAGGGGGTTGTTGCAATGTGTTTATCCCCTTTTGCAATTTTTATTTGGGAACAAAATTGGCATGTTTGTGTTTTTTTTTTTTTTTTCCCATTCTTGTAGGTTTTTCTTTTTAAAATGATTTTCTTGGTGCTATTGGTTAGTTACCTTTTAGATAATAGAAGTGTTTGTGAGTTGCATTGAAATATATTTATTTTAATTTAATCATTTTGACATAAGCATGATAATTCTGGATATTGGCTGTCAGTGATGCTTGCATATACAGCTTTTTTGCAGATTTAGAGGTTTTCTTGTGTTGTCTGTCAGACACAAAAGCACAGCTAACTAACATGATAGCAACTGCCCACTCTGAATTGCAAGCAAGAGTAAATAAAGCTTTGATAAATGAAGGATAGTTTAAAACGTGACATTTTGAAGCTCCATATTACCTGCAGTACTTTTCCTGATCAGAGGAAAAGATTTTTCTTCTATGTCAATTCCATGAAGTTATTTCAAAGCAGCAACAGACAAATCAACGTTGAAGCCCATGCATCACACAGGCAGAAGAAAAATAATTAGTAGCATAGTCGTGTTTGCTGGAAAAGGAAACTCCTTTTGCAACAGACTGAATATAGTTTATAAATATAAAGGTTAAAATCTAAAACAAGTTTTATCATATATTTAATCAAGCAAACTATTTGTAGCCAATACCATTGCGTTTTCTACAGCTGTTCATTACCAAATGTGTTAATACTCTTTCCAAGATAAACAGGCACACAATGTAATTCTGATATATAAGGGAAGGCTTGCCTAGGCCGCAACATGATCTCGGATCACAAGTAGGCCAATGTCCCATTTCTTGACGTCATACTAAGCCAAATAAAAATGGTGATTTAGGTTTGAAGTTTTAAAATATAACAGTGATGCTTGGCATAAAAAGCTGAGTTGTCTTAATTCTTTCAAACAAAATATTAAAATTTTTCCATTCAGATCAAAAATGTTCTCCACTGCTATATATGCTCTTTCCTTTGCCTTCCAGGACTCCATGACCATTATAAGTGGGTAGTACATTTATTTACCTGAGAAACTTCATCAATAAAATATCCTTTGTGATCACTTTTTTCAATTTAACGCTACTTTTTATTGAGTACAATTTCTTGCTACATACCCAATGTTTCTTCATAGAATGATGAAGAAAACATTTTTAATACTGTGTGGTGTGGAGGCTGCAACGCTGCAGACTGGAAGAAGGTGAGAAGAGTGGTGTAAACAGCAGAGAAGATCATTGTGGCTCATCTTCCCTCCATAAAAGACATTTCATCTGACAGCTGGATGTTGAAAAAACTCTAAATCATGTCACAGACTCTGCATCATACTGACAACACCAAACCAAAACACTGCATAATTGCACCATATATATTTAATGCTCTGAACTTCCATATCAATGCATATTTTTTCACCATGTATTTCCTCCCCCCACACTTGTTTACATCTGATCATTGCTGCCATTTAAGTAATGGAAATGTCATGAAAGCTGTACAAAATGGAATTTCGTTTTATAAAAACTCTGTGTATGCAAAATGACAATAAAAGTTGTCCAAGTCTATGATAAAAGCTTGAGATCAATTCACGACTTGTGGTTTCTAAACCACCCTCCTTGTTAAGCCCATAGTCACATTTGGACGTCATGTAAAAATGCAGTTAACGGTTTGCTACTGGAGGTTTTTTGTTCTCCTCTAACATACATACAGCTCCTAGTATTGGTTTCAAAGGTTTTATGTTGTGGAGCCTCCAGTCTTACCCTAAAACTTGAAGGCGTTTTTTTATTTTATTTTGAAATGTATCTATATCAACAAAGGTTTTGTCCTCCTCAAGTTTACTTGGCCCTTTTTGATTATACTGAGCTCCAAACTTAATATTTTTTGCACTGGGTGTAATCTGTAGACATAAACATTGGTTTATGCCACCAGCAACTAGCCAGCCTCTGAGGTTTTAGCTCAGAGCCCAGAACCTTCTTGCTGCAATGCTGTAGTGCTACCCACTGCGCCCCTGAGGAAGGTGGCTATATTCATATTTTAGGAAATATAGAATTGCAACAGAAATGCCATCTACCACAATATGGCATCACTCTTCAAGTTAAATGGAGGAAAACAAATTATTCTGGAGATAAAACAAAAAAAAGAACAGAGGGAAGCATGTTGGTCTTGGGTTTTTATGTTTGATAAAATGCAGCCCCCACATCTTAAACCAGGGCAAATGTTATTTTGGTGTTAGCCTTTTTACTGAAGGGAGCGTATTAAATGAGTCTTACAACTGACTTCTAGTCCCCTGACAGTCCATTTACCGCATGTAGTTATTCACAACATATCACCCAATAGAATGTAACCATCTGTGATTTGCAGAGTTGACTGGGCTGTAGACTGAAAAACAAAAAAATAAGCATATGGCAGGAATGGGAACTGCTTAAACACAAGAAAGCCTTTCAGTCTGTGTGCTTTAGAGTTGAGTTACGGGACATCAGTGCTTCATAATGCGGGCTTTATATAGCAGTTGTTTATTCTAGGAACAAAATTATTTTCTAATCTTTTATAATTTGCAAATGTGTAAAGCTTGATTTTTGATAATTCTCAGTCCTTAAGTATTGAAATGGAAAAAAACATTTTATTAATATTTTATCCAGCCATCCTTTCATTAAATTGGCCCCTTACCTGCTCATCTTTGTCCCTGTTTTCTTAAATAAATCTGTCCGTTCTTCCTATCTGTTTTGATTTTTATATTCTTTGGTCATCCATCTCTTTGGTCAATCTTTTTTATTTCTAGTTTATATTTTAATATTGAATTAGTAAAGCACATTTTTGTTCCACAGAATCCATTTACAGTTCTGTTATTCCCTTTATCGGACAACGTGTTTGTTTATGTAATGTCAGTATCTCCCACTGTGGGAGTTTGTTTTCTGCAATAATCTGCGTTTTAACTTTCTTGCCTCTAGCCTCTTCCTCTGTAGATCATTCCATTTTATTTCCCAGCTTCCCACTGGCTAATGGCTAAAAGAATAAGGACCAACGCTGCTTTGTTTTCATCTGCTCCATCCCCACCGCTTCTACTTCGGATTGATTTTTCATTGCTGTCTCCGTGCATATGTGTATGCTAACTACTCAGTGCTGTGTGTGTGTCTGCAGGAAACCAGAGGATCTGTCCAGGGAGGTGATTCAGATCCAACAGAGAGAAATTGCTCTGAAAGAGCAGAGCTGCACACTCAGCAGCCGGTAATACATGCCGTCTGCCTCACACAAAATCCTCCTATCTCTCTTTCTCTCGTTCTTGTTTCAGACTTATTTCTCTCTTTCTGTTTGCATTGCATGGTTCTCTCTCTCCCCCATGTATCTATTAGAGCATATCTCTGAGAAGTCCTTAATTGTCACAAAGTTAATTAAAGTGGTCCTGACTCTGATAGCACTCCTGACAGTAGCCACTGATGTATGTGTGTGTGTGTGTGTGTTTGAAATGTTGTGAGAGAGGGAATTCACTAATTAAACTTGTCCTGTTCAGACAGAGGTGATGTCTGCAGGGAGGACTGTATGCATGCTGTGGGTTATTAATGCTGCGCTGAAGTCCAGATTTTGTTGGTTAACGAGCATTTCACCTCTGCTGTGCTTATTCGCCTCATTATGACATATTAGAACCAGCAAAATTGGAAGCTGATAAATGAGCAGGAGTCAGTAAAAAGACTTTCCAGTGTAATTATTGCCCTCCGTTGTAATTATTGTCCTATTGATCAGACTTGACACAAATCTCTGCCTCAAATGATTTCTGAACCATCATCAGGCAGGCAGTTTGTCTTTGAGGGAATATAATTTTAAATTGACTTTAAATTGCTTTTCTCAAATTGTATGAAAATCTAGCCCTAATCAACACACTTCCTTTTTTTCCTAAATCTCGTTCTTTCTTTCTTTTTCTCTTTCAATGCAAATTACTTCCCACCTTTTAATTTACCATCAGTGTGAGAAGTTTGGAGCGATCCCTGTCTGACCTACAAGCAGAGCTGACCCAGCAGTGCAGCAAGGCTCTGGAGGAGCAGAAGAAGAGAGAGGCTCAAGATTCTCTCGTCCGACGTCTCCAAAAACGAGTACTTTTGTTAACCAAGGTATCTGGCAATCAAAAACAAAACAAACAAAAAAAAAAATAAAACACACACACACACTTAAACAGCTGAAAAGCCAATTACTTCTAAAACGGTGGGTACACAGTAGGGATTTATATCTCAAGACCCACACGGAATTCCTAATCCTACCTTTTACTGCTTGCTTCTCCCTATTGGCCGGTGAGTATCATGTGGCTTCTCTGGCTGTATCTCCTGCTTCCTACCACTCTGCAGCATTTGACTAGACCTCCTTGTGATATTGATTTCTCAGCAGGTGTTATTCCCCAGGTCATCAGGCACAATCTCTTAGCACACAAATCACATACACACACACACACACACACACACACACACGTACAAACATTCTCAACTTGGTATGTGTAGTGAGAACCATGAGTTGACTTCCATTGATTTTCAACACTTTATATGCCCCACCCCAGACAATAACCCTAAACGCAACCATTATCATTGCATACCTCTCTAACCCTAAACTAAACTCTGTTCACAACTTAACCCTAAACCTAAGTGTTAGCAAAATAACTCAAGGACCAGGAAAATGTCCTCACTTTAAAACAACCGGACAATAATTTGCTGTTACTGTTATCACTAATATGGCCAAACAGGACCACACTCATACACAGGAAACGCCAACACATCTGTTTTCTTTTTGAGAAAGAATGTTGTTACTCTAAGTGTTCAGCTTTTGTCTTTTTTTTTGTGTTTATCAAACACTGAGGTGGCGTTTTCTGTAAAAGCACACCTGTTTTTCTGTTGTTAATGGATAGGCTGTTTACAGGTTATAGAGGTTCAACAATTAGTCGAATAGTTGTCTGTTCCTTCATGATAAATACAAAAGGTATAACTCCCACAACTTTTATTCTATGCCTAGGAAACCCAGCAGTTTACACTTTCAAGCATATTTGAGTCGAATAAAAATAAGACTAAATGAAATGGACACACTATATTTACTGATGCTTCTATAAGGCTAGTTGTATTTCTTGTTTGTATGTTGGATTTAAAACTAGAACTTTGATCTAAGAACTTTCATATCTGTCGTATTTATACACATAATCGGATCACTGGTGGAGCCGGGCTGTTGCGGATATTTAAGGTCAATGGATATCAATGAATTCTGCACTATAAATTATGCAATTCACATTAACCTTTATATATGTGAAGCACACCTACATTCATCCATCTGTTTTCTGTCATGCTTATCCCTACTGGGGCTATGAGGGATGCTGGTGCCTATCTCCAGCTGTCAATGGGCGAGAGGCAGGGTACACCCTGGACAGGTCGCCAGTCTATTGCAGGGCACCAAAGAGACATGCTGGACAAACCCCCATTCACACAGACACTTAAGGAGAATTTAGGGAACCTGATTCATCTATCAGTCATGTTTTTGGACTGTGGGAGGAAGCCGGAGTACCCGGAGAGAACAAACGCATGCACAGGAAGAAAATGCAAACTCCATGCAGAAAGACCCTAGCCTCGTGAGACCATCCTGATCTCGCGAGCTTTCAAGACTTCACTCGCTAATCAGTCTGGAGACTCTCCGTTAAAGAAAATTTGGAGCCGTTCACCAAACGAACGTCCAATCAGCATTGGCTTTGAGGCGGGTTGAGGTGTGACGCAATGAGATGCGCGACAGTTCAGTCTAAAGAACAACTTCAGCCGATGAAACTAGCTTTAGCGTGGCTATCGAGTTTTATCGGAATTACACTGTATTTCTTCACTGAAAGAAGAGCAAAACACTGTTCTGGAGGCTTTTCTCAGAGGAAAAGACGTTTTTGCTCTTCTCCCGACTGGTTTCGGCAAGAGTAGCCTGGCTTGCGGTTGTGTTTTCATCGTCGCTCTGTTAGTACGTCATATGCTTCGTTGATCTGATTGGTTTATTTGGCCCGTCTATCACCAACTTACGCCAATCAGCTAACCAGTATTTTCGCCCCTTCCCAAAATTACTTCAACGGAAGGTTTCCAGATGGATACGCGGAGCAAATCCATCTGGCGGAGTAAGGTTAGAAAGACCCCTGGCCGTCAAACCCGGAAACCTTTTGCTACAAGGCAGTACTGCTACCCACTAGGGGTGGAACGGTTCACAAAATCCACGGTTCGGTTCGATTCTCGGTTTCTGGTCACGGTTTTCGGTTCGATTCGATACGATACATGTTGATTGTTACACCAAAATCCCATAAAAAATTATGAAATTAATGAAAAAATCCCCCCCAAAATAATGGATTGTAATTATTTTAAATGATCCGCGGAAACCCTGGATCATTTCCGTATGTTTTGCTGCTTTGAGTTTAATCATCTGGCGCATGCTCTCTAACCTGACAACAGCCAGATGCATGTCTCGCTCCGCTGGCTGTTGTCAGGTTACATGCTCTCTACCATCTCCAAGGAACTCAGAGGGGAGCAGACGAAGCCACAGTGGGGGCTGTAGGCTTTGCTTTGAGCAGCTGGTCTGGAGCGCAGCGGGGGTTGCTGACGGAGTATGAGGGATTTCGGGGTTAGCATGACATGTTGCTGTTAGCATAAACAAAACATGTTGCACAATGCTTGCACGCTGTTGCTTTTTTATCCACAACTTTCTTTCCGCCATCATCGTAGGTCACTCTAAATGCAAAGCGGTCCCATACAGCAGACCTATAAAGTGCTGCTGGCGCGTCTTCCAACTCCTGTTCTTTCTCACTCGCCAGTCCGACACAATTCTCCACAACAACTGATTTTTTTCCCTGCTACACCCGGCTAAGCTGCTTCGCTTCTTCTTGTTTACTACTGGCGGTTGGCTTTGGTCGCAGTACCGCCACCTTCTGCTCTGGAGTGTAATCGCTTAATCTATGAGAAAAAGGAGCAGCGCATGAACCGAACGAAACACGCGCGAACCGAACCGAGACAGTCGAACCGAACGATTCTGATGGTTTTCATAAATCGTCCCATCCCTACTACCCATTGCCTCACTATGCACACCTACATTGCTAATCAGATGTTGCAGTATCACCGAATTTTCATGCATAATCTTGCAAACATTCTACCCTGATGGTGATGATTCTCCCTCTCCGCTTAAGATACTGGATGTAGCAAAAAATGGGACTGGTTATGTCACCAAATTCCCAGTCAGTCTCAGTCGTTGAAGCACTTTATTGCATTGCCCTACTGATGGTGATTAGAGGGCCCGGTGTTGCCTAAGTAAGACAGAGGACATCTGTTTTAAAGTACAAGTTAAAACCACGTTATCTTCCAGAAGGATATTAGTTGGATGCCAGTCCTGGTCAAATAGGCATCTATTTCAACTATGTTCAGAAAAATAATTTGTCTGCTGTTCTGAAATGCAGCTTTCTTTACTAATTTTTTGCTTCTGGTTAACATTAGTAAAAAAGCTTTAAATGGTATTTTATCAAAGTTAATTGGAGGTTATCTAGAAACGGCACCCAATCAAAAACCTGTAACCACTGAATTTAAAGTTTAGTTTTTGACCAATCAAAAACAGTAAAAATGAATTCTAGAAAACCACTGTATTTAAACAATAGTAGTAGTAGTAGTAGTAGTACCAGTTCAACCCAGAATAACGCATTTATTTTCTCTTATGTTCTCCCAGTTAAAGTTAAATCCACCTGTCTTTGAGCCTAAATAGGTCAGTGCCCTAAAAAGAGCTTTGCTCTTAGCTGATTTCCATTAAAACCTTAAACCCCATTTTTCATTCAACTGTTTATTGCTGTTTAGGTTTACTATCAAAAGATTGTGTTAAGAAGTCAAAAGTTGTTCGTTTTTGGTTTTAAATGTTTAGAATGTGCATGAGAGATCAGCTTTCGAGGGTTGTCAAGTGTTTATAAGACATGCTTTTTTTGTTTAAAGCCGAATAAAGGTATGATATTATTGTATCTTTTTGAAAGAATCCTGTGATTAATAATTTGTGTTATGGCTTACCTTATACACTATGATCATTTACAAAAATAACAAATAAAAAGGGGAGGAAAATGCATGAAGTGGAAGAGATAATTGATATAATGAAGCGGCTCTAACTCTGCTCTTATAAGAAAAGCAAACCCTCGCTTCCAATGGCTTAAACACTAGCCTTGATTTGAAACTAAAAGCGCTCCAGTGGAAAAGCCACATTAAAAGCCAGTGACTTTCCACCACTCTTCCAAATACCAAGATAATGTTGATATTTGTCATAGAAAATAACTTAAATTTAAGTGCTGCTTCCCAAATGTTTCGTATCCATAGTCAAAGCTATGATAACAAAGATTGATATAACTTGGTCTTTGACAAAGCAAGATGATGACCCAAAATCAATTAACATTTTCCACAGTGAAGAGGTTAAGGTAAATAAGAACATTTCATGTTTGAAGACCTCAGCACAGCTTAACTTTGGTTATCCTGTCTCTAAAACTATTTACTTTGAAGCTTTTGAACACATCCCCCTTGGGGGTATCTGTAAGTGTGGAGCCGAGTTACCTTTTTCTTTTTACACCTGTGGGGCATCTTGTTTTTGTTTTTGTTTTTTTTAATTATGTCGCTGAGGCTTTTAGCTACATTTTTGTGCTCATTAGTCTGGCAAACAGTAGAGCTTCCACTAACAACCTTTTCTATAATTATGAAGCTGTTGGCCAATTTATGAATTAACAAGTTTAAAGAGTTTAAAATGAATCAAACTTGTTCAATTTTCTTACTCAATTTTAACAGTAAGCTTTTGCATTAACTGTAAACCATTTAAATTGATTGCCTTACTAAAAACAAAACAATATTTAAATGCATGAATTCCAGCATGACATATAATATTACAATCTGAAATGTACAAATATGTAACATTATGTAATATTCTGATGTTCCAGCCTTTACTTAGCCATGAGAAACTGGATTAGCCTTTTTTTTTTACTCAAGATATTTTTTAGTTTTACATAAACAAAAAACAGAGCACAGTTATAAGATGTTGCAAGGTAGGCTTATAGAAGCCAGTTGAACAAGTTGCTCATACAAAAGTTTGTTAAAATAAAAGAAATATAAGCTTCACAAATAGCGAAAGTAGCATGACAACTACAATAAAACAAGTCAGGTAGTGAAGCAAAAAGATATAATACAATAAAACAAACAAAATAACCCCTTCCCCATCAGTTACAAATATGTAACATTATGTAATATTCTGATGTTCCAGCCTTTACTTAGGCATGAGAAACTGGATTAGCCTTTTGATTGTTAAATAAGCATTTTGTTTAAAAATCTGCAATGAAAAAACAATAGTTAAACTTGCTTTTAGTTTAGATTATGGTTAATTGTGCATTCACATGTTTTTCTGTATACCCCTCAGTTTAGGTTTATCTTTAGCTTTCAAAAAATAAACCCAGCCCTTGTTTCTCTTGCAAGGCACTTTTAAGGTTGTACACCCTCTAGCCCAGCTTTTTATTATGTTTTTTTTTTATTCTGCAGTTTCCATTAACTGATTTTATCTTTCTTTCCCTTAAGGTTAGACCTACTAAACAACTACACTGACTATCACACACATTATCTGATTTGTGGGATGAATGAATGACCTGACCTATAAGGGGCACAGTAATCTTTGGACACTAGCTGTGCGTTCAACAGTTTATTTAGAGACAATAGATGATGGAGACGGTACTAATGGTTTTTATCACTCAGTCTTCCTGCACCCAGTTTGTTTAGAAACTAAATGTTCATTTATCACAAAAAAGTGGAAAGATGTTTGATTATGATTAGAAAAAAAGAATCCCATTTTGGGTTGAAAGAGAAACAGTCGTGCTGGTTTGATTTTGGAGTAAATTATTACCTCCAGACATATTTCTTTTGCCTACTTATGTTCCTACTGATTATTTTACTTTTTCATCTTACACACTGTGCTGAGTCTTTGCAGTGTGATTTGGGGCTAGATAGTTAGATCGACTGATAAAGGTTTTTAAAAAACTTATGTCTGGTTAAATGCTGCTTTAAATTGTTGTTAAAACACAAAGCAGACAATGTTTCCATCTTAGGGGTTAGTTGGTCTGTCTAATTTATGTTTTGTTTGAATCTGAATTTACCTAATTGGCTATGGTAGTGATTCACAATTTAAAATTTTTGCTGGTTCCAAATGAATTTTCTTTCCAATGAAAGCTTTGCTTTAATAAACACAAACATTATTTGCATCCATATTGTTTAAACTGAAGCATAAAAAGCATCTAAAGTTTGCCAAGTTTTTAAATAGTCATTTATTTTAATTGAATTAGAATTATGTTTTGCCATGAAAAACTTATACCAGTCATTATTTTTCATATCGAGGAAGCTCTAAACTCATAATGTAGAATATTTAACCATAGTCTTCAATTTTGAAATCTTGAATTTCTTTAATTTTAAAAAAGTGCAATTCAGACCAACTTTTAAATATTAAGTAGAATTAAAGTAACACTTTGTGTACTTTGAGAGATTAACTAGGACATCAGGTCATACTCTTAACTTGCTTGAAAAAGTAACAATGGCACCATTAGGAAAAACTTGCTTATTAACTTTGTTTTTTTTTTGTTTTTTTTTTACACCTGCAGCTTTGGGTTCCGTTTGGTTCAGCATGAAAGCATAATCGAACTTTAATGTGCATCAAACTAGAAATAGACAGTCTTGGTTTGCCTCCAGACAAAATGTGATGCACACTAGTTGCTGTCTGAAAAAATAAAAATAATTACTATGGTACAACAATGTGATATTATGTAACTTTGCCTGTATCTCCTCTGAATGAGTATCTCACGGTGCGTTGCATGTTAAGAAGTATTAATCTGAGCCTTCTCCTGAATCGGGCAGATATTTCTATTTCATCTCCAGCGCATCAGAATGTTATTTTTCAGCTTAATTTCCAGTACTATCGTTTGCTATTACTTGTACATGCAAACCATAAAGAAGAAAAGGAAAGAGCTACTAATAACCAGTGTACCTTAGTCTCCACCATGAAAGCTTTATAAAATTTTCTGCAACTTCTGGATTTCAATAGGTGGTCATGGACACATGATCCTCACCAGGTGCTGTGGCGTTTGGTCCTAAGTGACAAAATGACTGTTGTAAGAACTGTACTAACCGAAAAATGAACCTTTTTATTAATTCTTTCACTTTTTTTTTTTTCATTCATACAGGGTGTTTAGAACTCTGGTACTTTTTTTCCTGCTTCACAAATAGCCAACAGGTCTGACTATGGTTTAGTCAAAGGGACAAGTAGACTTGCATCTGAAATGCGATAAAAAAAAAAAAAAAAAAAACATTTTTGGGACATTTCAACACCTATCCAGGAGTCTTTGTCAATTCTGTTGTCTTTCACCAGTATGGAAGTCCTTCATCCTGAACACATTCCAAGTCAGATGCAAATCAAAATTTATTTTACGTTAATGATGCAGACGGTTAAACTTTAATTTTTCTTCAAATATCGTTGCTCAGACTGTTCCAGAAAAAAGAAAAATGCATTTTATAATTCCCAACAAGTGCTTAATTTAGACCTGCTATTTGGCTATGATGTGGCTGGAATGGACTGTTTGAAATTATCTATATTATTGAATATCATTGTTTGGGTGAAGGGACAAATAACTAAGAATGTAAAGAAAATCAGCAACAGATGTTGACAGGAGCACTTTTGTTTTAGACTTTAATGAAAGTCCTTTGTCTTACTATTCCTTGTGTATTTTTTTGAATAGAAGTTGTTTTCTTTGAATGAAATCCTTTCACCTCTCTTACCAGATATAAAGGTGACTCTTGTGTTTCTGTGCTTAGATGTGCCAAACTCACTAATGTTTAACAACACTGCTAGGGTTCTTTACTTTCATTGGGATGTAATTCTGAAGGGACTTCACTTTATAAGGTTAAAGAGAAACTTGACTAACTTGAATTGGACTCTCTCCATCTGCCCTTGTCTCTCTGAGTACAGTTTTGTTCTGTTATTTTCTCATGGTTTCATTAAAAAGAAACGGGTGAACTTCAGTCATGTCTTTAGAAATCATTATCAGCTGCAACTGATACATCTGGGATATTCTTCTTTTTAGTATTTTGTGTCATGCAAATATGAAGGAGAACATTTTTCTTTTCTCGTTTTTTATTTCAAAAGTCCTGATACCCTTAAAACATGCAAAAAAAAAAAAAAAAAACTCCAAATCTACCACAAAGTTGTTTTACTTTACACACACACACACACAATTGTTAGAGCCCCTTGTTCAATAAAAAAATACAAAAAACACAATGGTCACAGAAATAACCAAAATCTAATAAAGGTAATATAAATGTGTTTTACAAGATAAACTGCTAAAACGAGCCTCAACAAAAATTATACCTTTAATTTAAAGGGATATTGTGTAAGAATTACTCACATCTGGTGGGAAAATGGGGTATTTCCTGCAAACGAACTTTAAATTCTAGCCTGTCACTGCCTCAAACATCTGTTGCAGCAATTGTATCCGCCATGTATCAAAAAGCCTTGACAACGCAGATGTAAGTCTTTCAAGCTGGCATTTACTGTGGCAAAATCTCTGCGTCTTTGAAACCCACGTCAACCTAAATTCTGTACCAAGAAGATTAGCATACATTATGTGTTCTATGGTAACAAGCACCACTGTCTGATTAAACAAAGTGGAAAAAGTTGGCTTAACACTAATTTAGTCAATACAGTTGACTTACTTGGGAATGTTGAAACTATTTCTTGTGCTGTCGCTACATTAGCATGGTCCTTTATTGTGCTGCTGTAGTGCAGACTTTCAGATGTTGGGTTAGAGGCTCCAAATGATCTGCCACCTCTCAATCACACTGAAATGCCAGCAAGGTGCGTTGCTATTGCACACATTAGTACTTTTATATTAGATGGCCGAATGTCATGGCGCTTTGCAAACCATGCCTTGTGTATAAACTAATATAAAATCCTTTGCTTATGAAAATTCATCTGATTATTAGTAGAGGTAATAATGCACCAATAGTAACACGTAAATGCAATTATCGATTTCAATCGGTAAAAAAAAAAAGTAATATATGTTACTGGATAATATTACACATTATCCATTCAATATTTTTTTTACACAAGTTAACCTTTTGAGGCAATCACTGCAATCAAGTGATTCCTGTGACCGTAAATGAGACTTCAGCGCCTTTCAGCAGGCATATTGGCCCACTCCTCAGTGCTTGAAATGTAATGCTTTGATTTTTTTAAAATGCTTGTAAATGTTTTATGTTGTAATCATAAATATTTCCCAACAAGTAGAAATCTCCATAATAAACCACTTTTTAAAGAGAGAGTAAAAAAGAAAACAATGCTAACCACGTTGTCTGCATCTGGTGCAAGCTTTCACGTTCGCGTCTTAACAGTCTTCTGTCATGACGATGTAGCCTACAAGTGGACAAATGGTCGATCCACCATGTAGGATGTCATTTTTATAAACAGTGGCTGGAAAATATAAAATATAATCCATGGCAAGTGAAATACAAGTCACACAGTCACTGGCTACCCCATTTTTGTTTTATTTATGCTAACTACTAGCTACATACTAGGTTAACGTGATAAAGAAGCGCTGCTTTAGATATGGCAGCATCGGGTGATTCTGATAAGGTGTCAGTCCAAACGAATGATTCCCACCAGAGTTTGTATTCACTGCACCAGAAGTGCGTATTTAGCAGGGAGACAATGAATCCGGTCAACTCCGCTTCAAAACTGCAATTTACCACTTTTCATCCCATGGTATGGTATCGTGATCAAAAAAAGTTGCAGCTAAAATTATCTGTTCTAGACGTATATTAAGGAAATGGGTATTCTTAAAAAAATTTAAGAATGTATAAGCAGTTGGAACAATTTAATATTTTTAATCTATTAGAATATGGCATATTCAAAATTATTAAGACTTCTCAACAAAGATTAAAAGTTTTAT
The DNA here is from genome assembly GCF_016077235.1 of Cyprinodon tularosa. NCBI lineage: Eukaryota > Metazoa > Chordata > Actinopteri > Cyprinodontiformes > Cyprinodontidae > Cyprinodon > Cyprinodon tularosa. The sequence goes on from NW_024037793.1 coordinate 155,330, forward strand.
TGATTTCAAGCATTGCGTCCCATTTTATAGGTGTTGACGAGCTGTTTTGCATTTTTCTAATAGGGTTTTGACAAATGTCTGCTGAAAATCATGCAGGGTGGAAATATCCTAACATCAATTTGCTTTTATTTATATATCCCCTATTCACTTTGTCATCTCAAGGCACTTTTCAAAGTCAATACAATCAAATCCTCCAGTCAGATTGGCAAGGATTTTCCCCTCTAAGGAAACCCAACAGCTTGTTTTGAGTCTTGAAAAGAAGTATTCACTCCTCCTGCAAGAGCGTAGAGCCACAGTTATTAATAAAAAAAGAGAAATTGACCATGATAAAGGTGTATGAACCTGCCATTAGCAAACTGCACCTTTGTCTGAGGTTGGAAGGATGCCTTTTCCAGACAGCATGTTTCTAACTCCTCCCAAATGATGCTCAATAGGATTTAAGTCACGAGCTCATAGAAGGCCACTTCAGAAGGGGTTTTTCGCTGTGTGTTTAAGCTCAACCCTGTTGCAAGACCAATGACGAGTGGCTGGTGCTGGGCATCACATATCTCTCTTGAATCCCTTGGTAGCCTTGAGGTTTTGTTGTTCCCTGCAGAGATTTGAGCCAGATGAAGCCAAGCAGCTGCAGAGCACAATGGAGCCTTTTCTATGTTTTACTGTAGGGACATTGCTCTTCATTTTTTCTCCATTTGTTAACATAAAGCTAAAGTACCTGGCAAAAATATACAATTTGTCTCATCTGTCCATAGGGCTTTTTCTTAGAAGTTTTGTGGCTTGTCAGCATGTAGTTTGGTTAATTTCACTCCATTTCTTTTTTTTATGATAATCATTTTTTCCAACTGTTGTGTCCTCTTGTCTCCCATTAAGTCCACTTTAGCTCAAACAATGATGGATGGTGGGATTTGACACCACAAAGATAAACTTCCTTCAGCTTGAAGTGTATCTTTAATCCCTTTAGAAATACTCTTCTGGGATCTTTTGTTACCATTTGTTTTATCTGTGTCTTTGATTTTTTTTAAATAAATTTTTCTCATGGGACTACATCTATGTAGGTTGGCTACAGTCCCTTTAATCTTAAATATCTGAATAACAGATATTTCATGTTTGCAACTGTAGTCACATGTACATCAAGCTGCTTGGAGATTATCCTGTAGTCTTTATCTTGAACATGCTAGTCTATAATATTTCTAATCTCCTGAGAGAACGGGTACCTTTTCTCTGGTCTCCTAAAGTTTGAAGCATCTGGTTTGCCTTCCGTTTAGTTTTAAATGTTCTCTCGTTTTTTTGTGTTTTTTTTAATACAATGTAAAGTGATCAGTTTACCCAAAGATAGTAGAAATGTTTCAAGGTGCCTCGAATGACGGCTCTAACAAAAGATGCTGAATGCAGCAAATTCTCTTAAGGTGGTTCCGTGTGCTCCATCCTATCAGAAAGCAAAACAGTAAAGGACAAAACAGACATGACTGCGACATAAAAGTGTTTAGAATCCCAATTCCACTGTATTTTTTTATTTATTTATTTTTTTACCGGTTTAAAGTATAGTCCCCAAAATACTTTAAATGAGACATTTATCTCTAGTAAAAAGAAAATGTATTAAACTTAAATGTATATCTTTTTTTAATGTTTTTAGTTTTTACGACACTATTGGCTTGTTTTTTCGACAGACTGACAGGAAAGGGGACATGAGAGAGGGATAGACATGCGGCAAAGGATCACAGGTCTGTTACAGCCCGTTGGAAATAAATAAATATTATACAGTAAAGCCCTTAACTTATTCAGATGCAATAATGCTTTCTGGAGTTGGTTTAAGATCGATCTTTTTCTTGCATTTATAGAAATGGCAATAAAAGGCTCTTAAATAAAAGACATGCACAAGGGGAAACATGAAAACTCGATGCAGAAAGACTTGAAAACTCTCTGGGTTTTGGCTAACCTACTTATAGGACTCTTGTGCTGCAAGGCAACCATGTTTTAACAAGACGACCCTGAATGTTGAAAGAAATAGCTTGTTGATCTGCGTTCTTGCTTAGATTCTTTCACTCTATGGTTAATACATTAAAAGTAATATGGGCATATGTTATTGGGATTGGACAAACCTGCAAGAATCACACCTTTCAAAAGAAACTCTGCATTATGCACACAGATGGAAACGTAATTTCTCGTATCAACTTCTTTATCAAACATTATCCTTAATCTAGTCAATGTTGCTTTCAATATTATTCTTTTTCTGCCTCCTTAACATTGATATTTTTATATTCAAAGGCTGCCTGCCATTTTATAGGCTGTACATGGACGGATACATTTCCATAAAAAGACACCAATCAAATCCCCATTTGATTCCCCCATTCGGTTCCATTCATTGTAAAAATGAATGAGATGGTGTGGAGCTGTGACTGTCGATGGTCAAAGGGGCATTAAAGTTCCCTCAAGCAGACGTACAACCCAAATTAATCAGAAAGCTGAGTTTTAGGCATCTAAGTAAATTCTCTTCAATACAGACAATAAAATATTACAAATTAATATTAAGGGAATTGTAACATGATTTAATTTAGACTTGCTGATTGAGTAGCAGCGGTCCACATGTAATGGCTATAGCTCACTTGGAAGAGTAGTCTTTTATGGAAGTTGTGGTTTAGTAGCTGGGTAGATATGGCTTTATTATTAAAAACTTTTAAGGATTTGAAAAAAAGCCATAAACCAAGTTTACCATTTGTTCAAATTGCTGTTTTTTTTGTGATATCTTTCAATGTCCAATGCATAATGAGGCATAGTTTAGATTTTTTTTTTTTTTTGTCAATGTACCTGATGATGATCTTGTTTTAACATAACACAATTAGCACCAATGCAAACATTTCAGGGGCTATAAGCTCGGAAGTGTTTAAAAAGCAAAATATTCTTGTCTTTAAGGATTTGACTTACGTGAGCAGAAGTTCAGTCAAAAGACATTTTGAACTCTTGTTTTCAGCTGAAATTTTCCTCAGCATTTTACACTTGACAATCAAACATTTCCCTGAGATGTGTCACTGTTGAAAAAAATGCTACAACTATGGACACATTTAAAAGAGGGTACTGGTCTGTTCATACACAGACAATTGTTATTACTATAATCACCTTAAATGTACAATACCTGATTCTACATTTGGTGAACTTTATTTTATTTTAATTTCTCTATAAGAAACCCTCCTTCTCTTGGACATGCACAAGGCTAAACACGTGCCTCAAGCTTGTGTAAAACCCTCCAGAGCACCATTTCACATATCTTCACAGTTACAGATAAAATGTTTCTAAAGCAGAAAGTGAGTAAGCTTAGGACTGATAAATAATGAAAAGTTACCTGTCAAGCAGAGCTACAGACAATTTTGAGTCCAAATCTAGTCTCAGGCTATTCCCTCAAAGCTCTCCATTTGTAGTAGGACATGCCAGTATTCGCATGCAATTTGCTTCTTCTTTGGTCACTGTTATGCTTCAGGTGTCTCTTCTCCATCTGCTTTACTTCTTTTAGGCTGTTTAGCAGCCTGTGTGTGCAGTGGCAGGCAGTGGAGGTATCACTACCTCCCATGGCTCTTTGGCAATCATGCTGTTCCTTTTATGCATGCACCCACTGGAGGAGCAGCTGCTTAGCAAAGACTTCACCTCTTGTGCCATTGGCAGAGAAAAGCTGTTGCAGGTTTTCCCCAGTTCCTGCTTCTTCCTACTACAAAAAAAAAAAAGAAAAAAAAAAAGCATGGATTCGCTCAAGCGTGCAAATAATCAGTTAATGTTACAGTCATCTACAGCATTTTTCATAAGCAGGCCCAGAAAAACTGAAAACAAGTAAAAATCCTCTAAGACTGACAGCAAACTGCAATTTTTTAATGATTGTATTTATACATTTGTTGGTATTTTTGAGTTGCCCAGCTTAATTTAATGTGGTTTTAACACTCAAACCTTAAGCCTGAGCAGAGGTAAGCAACACACACATTCACTGTTCTTCTATAAAAGGCAAAGTTTACTGTCACTGTGGAAATAAACGTCACCGCTTTTTATGTGTTGCCCTGCCTCCAGCCAAAATTTCTTATCCTTTCAACAAAATTAAGTGAATATTGTTAAAATCCTGTCAAAAGTAAACTGCTTTATTTAGGCAGAGTTTTTGTAACCCTGCCTGTGTTTGTTAATTTTTGCTAAGAAAATATCAGAAAGAAATGATTGTTTGATTTGTTGTTGTTTTTTGTCAGGAGCGTGATGGCATGCGTGCTATATTGGAATCTTATGACAGTGAACTGGCATCAAATGAGTACTCTCCTCAACTCAGCAAACGAGTCAGAGAAGCAGAAGAAGTTATGCAGAGGACACAAACTTACAATACAGAGATGGAGGTGCGTGATGGCTTTAGAGATTTTTTTTTTAATGTCTAGTTGATTTAACCTTTTCAGACTAAACGTATGTATTCTTTCCAATATATTTTGGAACTTTACAGTTTTGTCATTAATTGTATTTTGTAAATGAACAAATTAAATGGAAAAAAGAAAAAGTTGATACAAAGAACGCATGCAGGTTGTCACTTGCCCAATCTTCATCTGTATTTTCAGTTTATACTGTCTATTCTTAGATTACTTAAAATGTTCACTTTTTCTATTAGAAAACACTTTTTTGTCAATTCAGGCGCAGCTTACCAAGGCACAAGAGGAGACAGGGGAACTGAAACTAAAGCTACAGAAAGTAAGTATACTGTGCCCTCCACAATTTACTAGGTGTCCTTCAGTAAAAAGGCCTTATGATAACATTTTAAGAAGGTAGCATTCGGTTTTTCTTGCTTAAATTCTGACACCAAAGTTATTGGCATCTCCTAACACCAAAGACAGCCGTTTGGGTTTTGATACAGGTCCAGATGTTAATGGGCTGATAGTTAACACCTTTTAAAGAATTTTAGTATCAAAGCATAATTTTTTTTCTCTTCAGTATTGTTTATTGGCTATCACAAATATTGCAGTTTGAAGAAAACAATTCATATTTTTGCTATTCATTTTCTTCATATTTAATTCCGTAAAAATTCAAAAAATATCCACTGGACTTGGTTTTCAACATTTGAAGACGTTTCGCCACCCCTCCAGGAAGCTTTCTCAATTCAAATGTCTGGATCCGCAGTGAGTTTGAGTCTTATATAGACAACGCCTTGTATCGCTTGGAAACATGCAATAGAAACCGATGAATGGGTCGTTAGTTCCATCGTTAGCCTGTAATATCTGAAACTGTCTATGATTCTAGGGGTCGGTCGTTAAAGGGGGGATTGTCATTAAGGGGGGATTGTCTCCTGTAATACCTGAAACCTGTCTATGATTGTTAAGGGTTGGTCGTTAAGGAGGTATTGTTCACCGGCTGGAGCGGGTAAGTCCCTCGTTCCTCTGTGATGGGGTGGGGGGTTTGGTGATATCTGGAAGGGATCATGTCTATGATTGAATTGTATGTTTTTGGAAGCTGGAATCTCAGTCCACCACCTCTGTTTAAAGTTGGTTTTTCTCTCTTAACATAGATGGCTTCCTTCACGCCCCTCTCAAACCACCTATTTTCTTTATCCAGAATATGGACATTCTGGTCCTCAAAAGAATGTCCTTTGTCCACAAGGTGTAGGTGTACTGCGGAGTCTTGTCCAGAGGTGGCCGCTCTTCTGTGTTGGGCCATGCGTCTGTGGAGAGGTTGTTTGGTTTCTCCAATATAAAGATCAGAGCATTCCTCACTGCACTGAACAGCATACAGGTGCTGGTCATAAAATTAGAATATCATGAAAAAGTAGATTGATTTCAGTAATTCCATTTAAAAAGTGAAACTTGTATATTATATTCATACATTACATACAAACTCATATATTTCAGATGTTTATTTTGTTTAATTTTGATGATTACAAATGACAACAAATGAAAATCTCAAATTCATCATATCAGAAAATTAGAATATTACTGAAGACCAATAAAAACAAAGGATTTATAGAAATGTTGGCCAACTGAAAAGTATGAACATGAAAAGTATGAGCATGTACAGCACTCAGTATTTAGTTGGGCCTCCTTTGGCCTGTATTACTGCAGCAATGCGGCGTGGCATGGAGTCGATCAGTCTGTGGCACTGCTCAGGTGTTATGATAGCCCAGGTTGCTCTAATAGTGGCTTTTAGCTCTTCTGAATTGTTGGGTCTGGTGTATTGCATCTTCTTCTTCACAATACCCCATAGATTTTCTATGGGGTTAAGGTCAGGAGAGTTTGCTGGCCAATTAAGAACAGGGATACCATGGTCCTTCAACCAGGTACTGGTAGCTTTGGCACTGTGTGCAGGTGCCAAGTCCTGTTGGAAAATGAAATCTGCATCTCCAAAAAGTTGGTCAGCTGCAGGAAGCATGAAGTGCTCTAAAACTTCCTGGTATGTGGCTGCGTTGACCCTGGACCTCAGAAAACACAATGGACCAACACCAGCAGATGACATGGCACCCCAAACCATCACTGACTGTGGAAACTTTACACTGGACTTCAAGCAACGTGGATGAAGTGCCTCTCTTCTTTTCCTCCAGACTCTGGGACCTTGATTTCCAAAGGAAATGCAAAATTTACTTTCATCAGAGAACATGACTTTGGACAACTCACCAGCAGTCCAGTCCTGTTTCTCTTTAGCCCAGGCAAGACGCTTCTGACGCTGTCTGTGGTTCAAGAGTGGCTTGACACAAGGAATGCGACAGCAGAAACCCATGTCTTTCATACGTCTGTGTGTGGTGGTTCTTGAAGCACTCACTCCAGCTGCAGTCCACTCTTTGTGAATCTCCCCCACATTTTTGAATGGGTTTTGTTTCACAATCCTCTCCAGGGTGCGGTTATCTCTCTTGCTTGTACACTTTTTTCGACCACATCTTTTCCTTCCCTTCGCCTCTCTATTTTTGTGCTTGGACACTGAGCTCTGTGAACAGCCAGCCTCTTTAGCGATGACCTTTTGTGTCTTGCCCTCCTTGTGCAAGGTGTCGATGGTCGTCTTTTGGACAACTGTCAAGTCAGCAGTCTTCCCCATGATTGTGTAGCCTATAGAACTAGACTGAAAGACCATTTAAAGGCTTTTGCAGGTGGTTTGAGTTAATTAGCTGATTAGAGTGTGGCACCAGGGGCCATCAATTTTGAACCTTTTCACAATATTCTAATTTTCTGATATGATGAATTTGAGATTTTCATTTGTTGTCATTTGTAATCATCAAAATTAAACAAAATAAACATCTGAAATATATGAGTTTGTATGTAATGTATGAATATAATATACAAGTTTCACTTTTTAAATGGAATTACTGAAATCAATCAACTTTTTCATGATATTCTAATTTTATGACCAGCACCTGTATACCACTCCGCTCATATTTGGTCTGGGGGTTTTATCTTTCGGATGCTCTGTTTAAGGGTTTGGTTTGGCTTGAAATGTACTGGGATCTTGTGTTTGGAGAAAATCCTCTTGAGCTTTTCAGACACTCCAGCAACATAAGGGATTGTGATGTTTTTGCGTTTAATTTTCCCATCGCTGTCTTCTGTTGCGTGTCTTTTGGATTTCCTTGCTGATTTGATAAAAGCCCAGTTTGGATATCCACAGTTTCGGAGAGCATCTTTGATGTGTTTCTGTTCTTTTTGCTTCCCATCTGTTTTAGTGGGGACATGTTCTGCCCGGTGTTGTAAGGTTCTGATGACTGAGAGTTTGTGTTCCAGTGGGTGGTGTGAGTCAAAAAGAAGATACTGGTCTGTGTGAGTAGGTTTCCTATAAACTTCAATGTTTAGGCTTCCATCTCCTTCCATGCTCACCAGGCAGTCCAGAAAGGGTAGTTTGTTGTCCTTGGCATCCTCTCTGGTGAATTTGATGTTGCGGTCAACAGCGTTGATGTGTTTGGTGAAAGCTTCCACTTCCTCTAGCTGGATTTTGACGAAAGTGTCATCCACGTATCTAAACCAGTGGCTTGGTGGTATTCCATTGAAAGTGTCTAAAGCTCTCTTTTCCATTTCTTCCATGTAAATATTTGCTACAATTGGTGATACTGGAGATCCCATTGCGCAGCCATGTTTCTGTCTGTAAAAATTACCTCTGAATTTGAAATAGGTTGTGGAAAGACAAAGGCCCAGTAGTGTGCAGATCTGGTCCGGAGTGAAATTAGTCCTGTTGTTTAAATCACTATCTTGTTCAAGACGTGTCCTGACTGTTTCCACTGCCTCTGTTATAGGTATGCATGTGAAAAGTGAAGTAACATCAAACGATACCAGGGTTTCTCCTGGAGCCATCCTTAAATGTTTGGCTTTGTTGGCAAAGTCTTTGGAGTTTTCTATGTGATGTGGTGTGTTCCCCACCAAGGGAGCTAAGATATTAGTAAGCTGTTTAGCAATGTTGTATGTTACTGAGTTAATGCTGCTGACAATGGGCCTGAGTGGTGCCCCTTCTTTGTGAATTTTTGGAAGTCCATATAAGCATGGAATTTCCTCCCCTGGATATAATCTGAAATAGGCTGTGCTGTTAATTACCTTGTCTTTTTCAAGTTGTTTGAGATAGTCTATTATTTTCTTTTTGTAGCCGCTGGTTGGATCTCTTTTCAAGGATTCATACGTATCAGTGTCCTTCAGTAGAGTGATAATTTTGTCTTGGTAGTCTGAGGTGTTGAGGACTACGGTGCATCTTCCTTTGTCTGCTGGTAATATGGTGATGCTTTGGTCCTGGCTCAGGGATGTTATGGCTTTCATTTCCTGGGGTGTGAGGTTGGAAGGAGGTGGTTTGGCGCTGGACAGGGTGGCTGTTACCTTCATTCTGAGTTGCTCTGCCTCCGTTTCAGCCAGGTTGTTGTTCCTGATGGCCGATTCAGTGGTCGTGATCAGTTCCACAATGGGTACTTCTTGTGGAGCAATGGCAAAATTCAGGCCTTTACTCAGTACATCCATCTCTGGTTTTGTCAGTGGTCTGCTAGATAGGTTTTTTACCCACTTGTCTTCAACCTTGATGTTATCCTCCTGAGTCATGTTGCTCTCTTGTTTAAATGCTGCTTTCTGTTGTAATCTTTTGAATTTGGCTTTTTGTCTTTCTTTTGTTTTATGATGTTGTGAAAGCTTGACTTTATTGACCAAAATGGCAACTTCTTCAAACAAGGTTCATATACTTCATACTTCATATTTAATTGAGAAAATGTATAGAATAAAAAAAAGGAAGTTTGTAATTTTTTTTTACTTTGATAGTCTAGTCTCTCCCTCTAGTCTGTGCCCCTCTTCCCCTACCTGCCAGTGGTTTAAATTATATCCCACACCTGTTTGGACAAAGGCACCAACAGTCTGGCACCGGAAAGAGGAATCAAAGAACACAGTGGGATGAGTCGGTGAATGGAAAATGACTCAATGACATGATTCTTGAGGAAAAAAAACAAAAAACCTTGCAACTCATTGATGCCCTCGAAAAACTCTTTGTGTGCACTAAATACTAATTTGTGACAGCAGAATATATAATACTTGCACAAAATACATTAATTCACTCCTTCAAAGTACTTATTTGTGGCCATAACATGGGTATAGAGTGCTCACGAAATACTAAAACAATCTTGTCATACAGCCCAACTTCTGATTTGTTGTCTTGATTCTGGTTCTAATCGATTCTCAATTCCACCTATGTGAGGAAGAAGGGTCATAAAGGTTTCAATGTTTTAAATGAGCTGGCTAACCAGAGTTCTTTCTAATTGAACTTCCTTTTATGAACATTTAAATTCTTATAAACTTTACTCTTAGTTATCGAAATGTTATTTCCAACCAGAATATAAATATCAAACTTAAGAACGATAATATCAATCTGGATAATTTCCTTTTCACAAGGTCAAACTTTCACATTAAGAATTGTTTAAAACCTCATTAAGACAGATCTATACAACTAACGCTGCAGCTACCTATACCTTATTACTTACTCTATTATTTTAAATGACCTGACTCCGGCTGCGGTGAGGTGCTAGGCTGATTGTCACAGCTCGAGGAAAAAAAGCATTGCAACAGATGCTGTGCCAAGAATGATATCCCCACGACATTCGCTTCCCTGGCATTGTTACTGCCCCTCATTTCCATTCAACTAGATATAAAGGTTGTGATGTTTAATCTTTGTAAACAGAGAAATGAGATTTTGTTCTCTATTGTTAGTGGGTTTCATCAAATACAACCAATCCCAAATGAAATAAATGAACAAAGTTAGGCTTAAAATATTAAACTTCTGGCAGAGCTAGATTAAAGAATTCATAGGAAATGTGGCAGGTATCCATCAAAACAATGTAAAAGGAAGATAATTGCTTTGTTTTGTATCGGCACAGTATTGTTTTTAACATTCACCGATTTTGGATGTTCGGCATGTGTACACTTTTAGTATGGATCATGTGCAATATTTTATCAATGACACACCTGGTCTATACCAGGACTTGGGAGAACTTGATTGCATACTAAGGATGCAATTCATCATTTGGACTCAGGTGTGGAAGCCGGGATACATGGAAGTTGTTGAACATTGGACCTTCAGTGATTGCAATATAAAAGCAGGGAGGTAGTATTAGTCCTAGAAAACTAATCTTCCTGTAAAGAATTGAAGTGGTCAAATCAGAACAGAAATGTTCCAGCACACCCAAAATAAACATGCTTTTCTGTATCTAGTTCAAAGACCTAAACACTGAATCAGAATGAGGAGATAAGCCAAGACCAAGAGTATATATAATGGGTAATTTTCTCTAAATCTATGCTACTAAGAACATTTGCGCAAACATGTGTTAAAATTAAGCTTGACACAGACATTTTTAAATTATGCTCAATATTGAAGCGTGGTCTGTGCTACACACTGTGGGTCTAGATACGGCCGAGGCGGTGAGGAAGTGGGGGCGAGTTTAGTCCGACGGCGGAGGGACATGAGGGCCAAAAAGAGCGGAGATCCAGGTGGAAAAAGGGTCCCAGCGTTCTCGCGCACCTCGCTCTTCTAGCGGGTCAAACTTCATGAGTTGTTTTCCGCAATTTCGGTCATAAAAACAAAACAAGCTGGCCTCCTGTCTGCGGCACTGTTTGCGGTCAGCTACAATTTGGGAGAGGTGCCCTCTCAAGGGGGCAGGGACGTCTGGAGCCGTGGTATTGCATTGCACTCATTGCACTGATTTTGTGCAGTATTTTTGCTTTATTCTTTGATGCAACTTTTCTACTTCTGTTATTTGCTGTTGTTTCCAAAAAAAAAAATGCATAACGATATTACAGCTTTCATTGATTTATTTCAAACTTGAAACTTTGTTTAGCCTGTAAGGTGTAAAAAAAAAAAAGAATTAACCGAATAATTGAATCGAATCGCATCGTGGTGTATTCTTGAGTATCGTAAATAATCGAATCGTTGGGTCAGGAAATCGATACTGAATCGAATCACCATGATGGATGTGATTTACACCTCTAAATAGTATTGTATCAGAAATTAGAATATTTTATCGGGACATCCCTAGCGACAAATGCAAACAGTGTGGAGATGTGTTGGACCTGGCTGTGCTAAGCATCATGAATCAAACCATTCCCGGTTTTTGAGAGTGGTGAGGCGTTACTGGTGCATAATATTCTGGTTTGTTTGTTTGAATAACACATTTTTGTTTTCAGTTGGCGCTTTGCTTGCATGTAAACATAGCTATTGATTGTATTCAGTATTATCCATAATAAACATCAGGTCACTGACCAACATTATTTTTCTGATGTGACAAAACTTACTTTGGATACATTCTATCATACTTTGCCAAACATTATTTAGAGAGATATATTTTAGTACTGAGTTAATATAACAAGCTAGTGTTGGCAGCCTTAGAGTTTGAAGGTTTTTGTCTTTACTTCACCTCTTATTATTTTTGTGGCCCCTTGTTGCAAAGGTAACATCAACACATCCAAAGCAAAGAGTAGTGACGCATAAAATCCACCTGTCTGATATAGCAGTAATTACTTATTCGTCATGGGAAGACTTTAATAGAGGATATGCTGAAAGACAGACAGATGCTTTTAGGAGGAAAATTGGTTTGCAAATGTAAATGAGACATAATTGCAGAACAAGAATGGTGAAATAACTGAGAGACAGACGGATTAAAACCTGTGGTAACAAAAGCGAAGAGGACATTATAAAACAGAGTAATAGGACTAATGGTGTGTGAAGGATCTGCTGAATGGTTCTCTATGTGCCGTGAGATGGTAGTTGATAACGGAGAGTCCAAAGAATTTGTCTGCAGCCTAAATGTTTCTGCTGGATTTCTGACCAAAGGTGGGGTGACGTTGGTTCCCCCAGATCATTTTATTTTTCTTTTGTCTGTTCTAGGTGGAGTTTGAATTGGACAATGTAAAGAAGGAGCTGACCTCTGCAGCTGACGGCAGCTCTTTAGTGAACAAAGAAGAGGTCAACATACTGAGGTACTAAACTCAAAGACCAGTTGGCTTTTCTCATTTTTTTTTTGCAGTCATACTTTCATAATTTTAATGTAAAAGCTTTAAAAAAAATGTGCATTATATTAAGTTTTTTTCCCTCTGTGTTCTCGGGTATAGTTTTTACGGTTGTGTGTTTGGATATTCATTATTTCGTAAGAACTTGGAAGAGTAGGTCAACAAACAGCACTTGTGAAGAGACTTTAACCAACAGATGTTGTAGCTTCCCAAAAAAAAACACAAAAAATCAGTTCTTAAATCAGAGCCCAAAACTCACCTTTTCAAACTTTCTAATTAGTGTCTTTAAGAGGGAGTGTTGGCCTAGTGGGTTAGATCAGTAAATCTTGTGCTCTCAGAAGGTTGCAAGTACCCGGTTCGATCCCCAGAGCCTGCACGCTGGGTTCCTAAGCAAATCCCTTAACTCCACACTGCTCCCCGGACGCCACATAATGGCAGCCCAATGCTCCCTAAGGGGATGGGTTAAATAAAGAAAATGAATTTCCCCATTTTGGGACAATAAAGGGATTTAAATTTTTATTTATTTATTGTCATGTCTTAACTTTTTCCTTGATCACGTTTGTATTTATTCTACAGTTTTAACTATGTGCCTGTTTTCTTGCGTTTTTATGTATGCAATATAAAGTGACATTGAGTCTCAAGAATGGCGCCTACAAATAAACTGTATTATTATTATTATTATTAAATACATTAACTTTAAACATATAATCACTGTATGTTGCGATCTTTTGAATAATGGTAGAGAAAACCCTGGGAAAAGCTTTAATGATACATGACCTTAAACTTGGACAGAAGACATGTAAAAGTAAATGACTAAAATTTAAGTTTGCAGTTGTATCTGCTTAAAAGAAACTATGACGTTAGATGAATAAAGTTTGGTACAATTATGTCAGTGATATCTGCAGAAACTGTATGTAGATTTTAAATTCTAAGTCTTATAAAATTAAAGGTTTCTCCTGACAAATCCATACGTTAAACACTTGTTTAACCAGAGTTAAATAATCAGTTCTATGAGCTGCATATATGCATAATCTTTTTATACATGCATTAAAATATTTTATGCTTAAAAATTCCAGGCAAAAAATTGAGGACTTAGAGAAGGAGAGACAGCGTTTGGAGGAGCAGAATAATATTTTGGAAATGAGGCTGGAGAGACACAACCTGAAGGTAGGTACCAAACTTCCTTCCAACTGGTTTTTAAGATGGATTTGCTCGTCTAGCACAAAGGAAGCAATTTAATAACCCCAAGGGTAGCAGCCTATCCTGCTAGCTGCCGCAGATTGATGCATCTACACATATCTCATATCTGACAGTTTTCCAAGCACAATTGGACCCAGGTGCCATTCCAGCAGTGGCCAGTAAAATAGTCCCAGAACCAAAGACATACTTTTAAAACCTATCCTTTTATTGGAAGAAAAGATAATTTTAGACTGGGCCAAAAACTGGAGTGAATAAATTTAGATTTGTAGCTTTAAATGCAAAGGAAATTAATCTCTCTGGGAAGTGGGATTAAAACTGCTGACACACATGTTTGATTGATCTACTTTACACTTAAAAAATTAGTTATGGCTACTGTAACCTGTGCCTGTTTTGACTGCTTTTGTATGAGTGTGCATGTCTCATCTTAGTTAGATTCTGTATCTGACTGAGATGAGACACCCCGACTCACACTGTGCCAGACTAAGCCTACCCTAGACATTTTAATGACATCTGTGTGGGCAAGCATGTTGGTTCCATTTAGCCATCGAGTAAATGGAATCTATGACTTTTCAAGCATGACCACTACCTATAAGGCAGTGGTCAACTGACTGTCTCTGCACTGGAGTCAAGGTTACACAGTCAATGGATTGGGTCAGTTCTTAGGAGCTAATTTTACGACTCCTCCGCGGTCTAATGCACACCTAGAGTGCTTCACATCAGCCTGGGTTGAAAGATTATTAACTGAATGGAGAAGTGTTTGAAGGGGGAAATCGGTCTCTGAGCAAGTATGAGCAAATGGCATTCAGAACCCTTGCTTCAAAAATCTCAAAATGAGAATTTTCATTACTCTGACTTGTATAGCACAGTACTGTAGCTAACCCATAATTTACCCTGTCTTTAAATTTTTATCACTCCCGTCCATTTATTGTCATGAAATATCTCACAAAATGACTTTTTTTTTTTCTTAAAGATTGTTCCAATTGAGCTGCTCAGCAGTATATCAATGTACCGATTCATTGAGTTCTTATTAAGGATTTAGGGTTTTTCTGTATAGTCAACAGGAATAGGCATAGCTTTTTACTTATATGGTGTGTATATGATCTATATAAATCATGACAATGAGGCATGGCTGAACATTGTTTTACCCTCATTGTTTAATTTTAGCTCCATCTTCTAATATATATGATAAGATATACGCTGCTCAAAAAATACAATATAACTTCAATTAAATCAATTTTCATTTAAATCAAACAGTCCACTTAGGGAGCAACACTGATTGACAATCAATTTCAAATGCTGTTTTACAAATGGAGTAGAAAACAGGTGTAAATGATTGTCAGTTAACAAGACACATTCAATAAAGGAGTGGACCACACACAACTTCTCAGTACCTATGCTTTCTGGCTGATGTTTTGGTCACTTTTGAGTGTTGTTGGTGCTTTCGCACTCGTGGTAGCATGAGACTGACTATAACCCACACAAGTGGCCCAGGTAGTGCAGTTCATCCAGGATGGCACATCAATTTAAGCTGAAGGTTTGCTGTGTCTGTGTCTGCACAAACGATTAGAAACTGACTCCATGAGCGTGGTATGAGGGACAAGTATCCAGAGATTGGGGTTGTGCTCACAGTCCTTCATGTGATCACCAGAGGAAAAATGACTGCCATTATGTGATTAGATCCTCAGACCCCTTTTGAGACCAAATGCTGGTACGGTTGGCCCTGGGTTCCTCCTAATGCAGAACAATGCTAGATCTCATGTGGCTGGAGTGTGTCAGCTGTTCCTACAAGATGAAGGTATTGAAGCTATGGACTGGCTGTCCGTTCCCCAGACCTGAACCCATTTGAGTACATCTAGGACATCATGTCTCGATTCATCCCCTAATGTCACGTTTTACCACAGACTGTTCAAAAGTTGGCAGATGCTTTAGTCGAGGTCTGGGAGGAGATCCCTCCAGAGACCATCTGCCACATCATCCGGATTATGCCCAGGTGCTATAGGGAGGTCACACACAATACTGAACCTCATGTTGACCTGTTTTAAGGACATTACATCAAAGTTAGATCAGCCTGTAGTGGCCTTTTCCACTTTAATTTAGCATGACTCCAAATCAAGGCCTCCATTGGTTAATGCATTTGATTTCTATTGATGATTTTGTTGTCAGCACATTCAACCCTGTAAAAAACAAAGTATTCAATGATAATATTTCTTTCATTTAGATCTAAGATGTGTTATTTGAGTGTTCCCTTTTTTTTGAGCGGTATAAATGATTATATATTCTATTTAAATGACCTCCCAGCCTTCAGAGAAATGGTTCTCAATCAATGCATGACATTGAGACATTTGATCAAATATTATATAGAACACAACCAAATTATTAAGGGGTAGAAGTGCCACAAACTACAGATTTCTTAGACCATGAAACCTGAATAAATAAACTATGAGAAAATAGAAGACACCCCAATATTTATTCCCACCTTCAGTGGCAAAATCTGCAAAGTGACCTAAGATGGCTGCACATGACCAGATTTTTGTTTCTCAGT
Organism: Cyprinodon tularosa; assembly: GCF_016077235.1. NCBI lineage: Eukaryota > Metazoa > Chordata > Actinopteri > Cyprinodontiformes > Cyprinodontidae > Cyprinodon > Cyprinodon tularosa. Next base: position 171,506 of record NW_024037793.1, read on the forward strand.
TAAACCTCAGTTAAAACAGCTTGATGTTCTTCTGGCAGTTAAAGGGAGAGTTAAAAAAACTTGTTTAAAAAGAAAGAAACGTATAAAGAACACTTGAGAACATTTATTTTTTTTTAATCAGTTGCGTTTTTTGTATTCTAGATGTTCAAAGGATTGGAAAATGCCATGTTTTAAGGCCAGGCTCTTTGAGAGACGGTAATTTTCTTAATCCCTAGGAACTACAGGTGCTGGTCATAAAATTAGAATATCATGAAAAAGTAGATTGATTTCAGTAATTCCATTTAAAAAGTGAAACTTGTATATTATATTCATACATTACATACAAACTCATATATTTCAGATGTTTATTTTGTTTAATTTTGATGATTACAAATGACAACAAATGAAAATCTCAAATTCATCATATCAGAAAATTAGAATATTGTGAAAAGGTTCAAAATTGATGGCCCCTGGTGCCACACTCTAATCAGCTAATTAACTCAAACCACCTGCAAAAGCCTTTAAATGGTCTTTCAGTCTAGTTCTATAGGCTACACAATCATGGGGAAGACTGCTGACTTGACAGTTGTCCAAAAGACGACCATCGACACCTTGCACAAGGAGGGCAAGACACAAAAGGTCATCGCTAAAGAGGCTGGCTGTTCACAGAGCTCAGTGTCCAAGCACATTAATAGAGAGGCGAAGGGAAGGAAAAGATGTGGTCGAAAAAAGTGTACAAGCAAGAGAGATAACCGCACCCTGGAGAGGATTGTGAAACAAAACCCATTCAAAAATGTGGGGGAGATTCACAAAGAGTGGACTGCGGCTGGAGTGAGTGCTTCAAGAACCACCACACACAGACGTATGAAAGACATGGGTTTCTGCTGTCGCATTCCTTGTGTCAAGCCACTCTTGAACCACAGACAGCGTCAGAAGCGTCTTGCCTGGGCTAAAGAGAAACAGGACTGGACTGCTGGTGAGTGGTCCAAAGTCATGTTCTCTGATGAAAGTAAATTTTGCATTTCCTTTGGAAATCAAGGTCCCAGAGTCTGGAGGAAAAGAAGAGAGGCACTTCATCCACGTTGCTTGAAGTCCAGTGTAAAGTTTCCACAGTCAGTGATGGTTTGGGGTGCCATGTCATCTGCTGGTGTTGGTCCATTGGGTTTTCTGAGGTCCAGGGTCAACGCAGCCACATACCAGGAAGTTTTAGAGCACTTCATGCTTCCTGCAGCTGACCAACTTTTTGGAGATGCAGATTTCATTTTCCAACAGGACTTGGCACCTGCACACAGTGCCAAAGCTACCAGTACCTGGTTGAAGGACCATGGTATCCCTGTTCTTAATTGGCCAGCAAACTCTCCTGACCTTAACCCCATAGAAAATCTATGGGGTATTGTGAAGAAGAAGATGCAATACACCAGACCCAACAATTCAGAAGAGCTAAAAGCCACTATTAGAGCAACCTGGGCTATCATAACACCTGAGCAGTGCCACAGACTGATCGACTCCATGCCACGCCGCATTGCTGCAGTAATACAGGCCAAAGGAGGCCCAACTAAATACTGAGTGCTGTACATGCTCATACTTTTCATGTTCATACTTTTCAGTTGGCCAACATTTCTATAAATCCTTTGTTTTTATTGGTCTTCAGTAATATTCTAATTTTCTGATATGATGAATTTGAGATTTTCATTTGTTGTCATTTGTAATCATCAAAATTAAACAAAATAAACATCTGAAATATATGAGTTTGTATGTAATGTATGAATATAATATACAAGTTTCACTTTTTAAATGGAATTACTGAAATCAATCTACTTTTTCATGATATTCTAATTTTATGACCAGCACCTGTAATCTATGGTTGATATAATCTATACTCTGAAAAATGACGCTTCCTTTTATCTTCAGCCGTTTAGCAAACAGCTGAAGGTTTCTGGGTCAATTAAGCAGCTATTTAGGAGGTTTTGAATGAAATCCCTTTTATTCCAGTAACTATGTATTACGCGAATGGTATTTATTATGTGATGAACAGTGTTTCGTATTGTTTTTTGCTAACCAAATCAATCGTTTGGGATTATAAACCTCGAATTTAGATTTTTGTTTTATCAAACTGTGATACCCACCTGAACATCATTGTTTTATTTTTAAAAATAGGCTTTTGTCTTGAAACCTTAACTCAAATTCCAAACATATAGAGAATACAAGAGATTGCATTTTGTCGTACACCCCCAATACCTGCAAAAATTCCAGCAGCTGTCTGTTATGCTGTCGGCATTTTGTCAGTCTACCTGACAAGCTTTTATCTTGCTTTTCTTTTTTTAAATATATTTTGGAGTTAGGTCTAGTTCTCTGTAATGTCACAGTTGTCCCTTATTTTCTGCTGTTATTTTTTTTTTTTTACAAGTGTTGTGGATTAATATTTAATGTTGCACCTTTTTTTTTACCCATTTCCCTGATTTATTATTAACAATAGCAGTCTGTCTGTTATTAATAGATATTCTCTATATTATTTTAAAAAATGCCTACACAAAAAATGTAATCACTTTTCTGTAGTAGTTTAAGAGAGGATGGATTTCCCTTTCATTATTTTACGGGCTTTTATAAGTAAGGACCAACGAAACGGAGCATTAAAGAATATTTGATCAATAATATTTTTTCGCTTTCTTGTTTATAAAAGACACGGGTCTATCAATGTTTAATAAGTTTACTGAGTTAGCGAGTTTAATTGAAATAACATGCTTTATTTGTTTTAAAACATCATAAATATAGGATTTCACAACTCATCTTTGTTTTACCATTTTATTGAATATTCTCCTTTTTTCCCCATTAATTAAATACTAATTGCAAAAGGTCTTGTTAAGAGCCTGTGGACAATTTTAAAGACGTGTTAAGTTGAAACTGTTTGTTTTTAAATTGTGTCTTAAAGGTATTGTGAAGGATTTTTGCAATTTTTTTAAAAGACCGTCTCCACTTAAAGCTACAGTGTGTAATAATTACAGGGATATAAAGTCAGAAATGTAATATATCATACATAACTATGTTATTTATCATCACCTATGAGCTCAGCCTTTTAACCATAATATTTGCGTTGCCTTAGAATTCGTTATTTATAATTACATAGGAGCGGGTCTCGCAGCCATGGAGGCAGACATCTTTGCGCTACGGCAAGCGCAGAGGCAACAAACTAGCGAATGCGAGATCTCCCATTACGCTCGAAAATAACTACGGCAAGTTGAGAGAGATTAACTGAGACGGTACTGAACAGTAGATGGCAGTATTATGCCTGAGAAGCGTTTAGTCTGCCTGAAACCAAAGAAGAAGAAGAAGCAGGTATACTGCGCCTCAGTAACAAGAAAGGTGAACAAGGCGGCAGGCGTGAGTGACTTTGCAAACTGTTTGGCACTGTGTGGCCAAACATCAGACGAATGGAGGATCATGCCTACTCTGTATCACAACGAAAAGCGGCGGACACCGAACCCCCGTCATCTAAGAAGTGGAAACACGACGAGAATAAACGCAATCGTGACAAGAAACGACAAAAAACACGGATCAACATTGGCACGGCATTTACACGATGGAAGTCAATGATGGAGGAAAAAGGTTTTCAAAGTGACGCTCAAGTTGCCAGTTTTCTCTTGGACAGGTAATTAATCCTACACACACAATTGTCTAATATCACTGCAGTTTTTGGAGTACAGGATGCTCAGACCTGTCTAAAACAATAACATGCTGCGTGATGATGCTGTTACTCTCCAGTATACTTATTCAGCAACGTCCCTGACGTTTCACAGGTAATGATTCAGTAATTTTCTGTAAAATAATTTTCTGGATATATACCTCGGTTACTTCTCTCCGGCTCCTTTGGAGATCTTCAAGCCTTTCCTCCTCTGCTCTAGTCACCCCGCTGGCACCCCTCTCTCGCCTGGCCCTGGCTGCACGCCCTCGCCCTCTCCCTCTTCCTCGCCTTGTAACCCCCGTGCCACAAACAAGACTTGGACTCTGTAAACGGGGAATATATATTCTTCCAGCGAATACAATCTCGCTGTTAAACTAATGACTACAATTACTTCGTTTGTTTATATCACCATGCAAAGCAGCTCACCAAAACGTCCCAACGACGTAGAAAAAATAACGGGTATATTTATTATCTAAAGTCTACATGAAATCTATACCCTACGCAGACTAATGAAATACTATCTGTAAAATTATCTATGTAAACAAACCTCATCACTTGAGAAGGTAGGTGATTCCGACGTCGTGGAAGACATTTTGTCCCGTAACGCTCGCCGTACTGTTGGGGGGGAGAAGCGGTGGGGGGGAGACGTTCATGTTGCTGCAGTCCGCAGTCTAGACGTTAGATGTCGCTGAAAATTACACACTGTAGCTTTAAAAAATAAATAAAAAATCCACATTCACAACCAAGGACCTAGCCTGGGTGCCATTCCGAACTTAGTCCCGCCCACAATGTTTGAGGTCGGGAAGTTCGGTCTGGCATTGCTCAACAGTAGCGCGAGTATGCTAGCATAATATCTGGTGGGCCAATCAAATTGTCAGGGCGGGCTTTATACGATGATGGACAGTTGATCAACAGTAACGTAATCAACCATGTGACCAAAGCGCGCATGGGTGACAACAACAATGGCTGCCGCTGGAGAGTTGAGGTGTGTAGATTCTGCTATTAGGTCTGTTCTAGAAGATATCAACAGCAAATTAATTTTAAAAGAGGAACAGAGAAACGCGATCAAGGCTCATCTTCTTATTCTAGGCGTGCAACTGCACGTTTTGATTTTTGTTGACAACAACTATGCCTCGCTTAACATACGTCACGCACTCCGTTGCTCTTATTGGTTGTAGGTCTATCCAATTGAGTGCAGAGGCATTTTTTTTCCTGGTTCGTTCAAAACACGCCCCATAATCACAGCTCTATGGAGCAGTATCAGACTCATATTCTGACTAGAATTGAGTAGGACTACGTCAGGCTACCAAGGACCCACTTTAGAGAGGAAACGCCTATTAAAGGAAAAGTCGGGTCAGCAAGGAATGATCAATGGATCATTTTCCATACCTAAAATTAATATGTTTGCAGTGATTAAATTAATTTAGTTTTAATCCAAAAAATAAAAAGAATAATTTTTGTCTCAATCATTGAGTCAGGGACCTGCCATTTTTTCCCAAATATAGTAACTTACTCCTGATATCTTCTGGGTGTGATGTCACAGTGCGGTAAGCCTTGCGCCATTCTCCCCGCTTTACAAGAAAAGTCAATGGAAACTACGAGGCACTCTTAAAGCTACAGTGTGTAACTTTTAGCGACATCTAGCGGTCAGACTGCAGACTGCAGCAACATGAACATCTCCCCCCCACCGCTTCTCCCCCCCAACAGTACGGCGAGCGTTACGGGACGAAATGTCTTCCACGACGTCCGCATCACCTACCTTCTCAAGTGATGAGGTTTGTTTACATAGATAATTTTACAGATAGTATTTCATTAGTCTGTGTAGGGTATAGATTTCATGTAGACTTAAGATAATAAATATACCCGTTATTTTTTCTACGCTGCCGTAGCGCAAAGATGTCTGCCTCCATGGCTGCGAGACCCGCTCCTATGTAATTATAAATAACGAATTCTAAGGCAACGCAAATATTAAGGTTAAGAGGCTGAGCTCGTAGATGATGATAAAATAACAGTTATGTATATATATTACATTTCTTACTGTATATCCCTGTAATTATTACACACTGTAGCTTTAAATCAACAATTATTTAAGATTTCGAGAGGACTTCACCATTGAAATATGCGAGAGCTATAGTTAAACTGACAATGCCCACGTGCGTTTCAGTTAGATGTTGTAATACATCGGGTAAACGCTCTCGTGCATGCTCTGATTAAAAGTGGCTGTTCTCATACAAGATTACTGTGCCCGAACGTCTGCCCTAATCCCTAAATACCTCAATCACTATATAAAGCGAGGACTATATGGTAGCCTTTATAGCGAACTCAGTTTACTTACCATTCAGACAGATGATCACTGCTTTTTGCTCCCCGTTGGTCAAGTAACTCCTCCTCCACTGCACGGTGCCAGCGCCATCTTTATTAGACGCCGCTGTCTATCCAGGTTAGATTGGATTAAACTTTCTGTGGTTATGGTAGCTGAATTTCTTTCTTGAATTAGTGGCGAAATATTTCAGTTATTCTTGTTACCTCTAGATCAAGAACAAATCTATCGGAATAAGTAACAAGCTTTCACTTTATTTTTCTCAGTTGCAGCTTCCACAATATGAAGCATTGCAGTCATGGGCTGGTTGCAGCTCCTTGTGCTGTATAATCCAATCAGTGAAAGGCTTTATTCTATTGTTTATTTGCTGAAACTTTGTCAGTTTTAGTCACTGGCCAAATTTTCAATGTATTTGTAGTTAATAAGTTGTCTGAATTCCCAGCTGAATTAAAAATTTTGTTTTTTAATTTAGATGTTCGGTCATTAATATTGATGTTGAATCAATTTGTGACTATTTTTAGTTTAAAACCTTCGCTTTCCTTGAAAGAATATCTTGAAAATCTTTGGATTAGGCTTCCAAAAAGGTTTAGTATCTTGCTTTGGACTGAGATTTTTTTTTTTCTGTATTTATATTGGAAAAGGTTTGATCTCTATATGTTTAATTCGATTTTTTTTTATTTAATCTGTTTATTTTTGGCTGTATTAGTTTAATACATCAGAACTTAGACATGTTAAGGAGGTTCCAGCTTCTATGTCTATATGGAACAGGGTGTTCATGGTGGAGCTTCTGCCCCAATGCATTTCTCACTAGATAATTTATGCTTTTACAAGATATTGCATCAGCAAGGTTTAACTGTTGTGTGTCTGATGATAGACCCTGTTGTATCTTTACAGTTACTAGCCATGGAAAAAAAACGGCATGTTTACATATGAATTACTGAAACGTTTGCTATTCGATATTGTAGTTTTGAAGGTATTATTAAGCCTTTTTAACCTGCAAATATAAATAGAGTTGGAAAGAGTCTTCACATGAATGGGAACTCTCTCTTTCAGAAGGTCCAAAATGTGATGTTGCTGTTCCCTCATGTCTAATTTGCAACAATTTTCATATGCTCTGGATACAATTCTCCAAGTGGCCTGAAATGTTTTTTACCATATTTCAATAAATATCAACTATTTAATATCAACTTTGAGTTTACTTTAAAATTAGAAAAGAAAATTAATCAGTGGAAGTCTGGTTGCCATTGCCTTTTGAATAAATTGAAAACGACTCTAGTGCTGGAGCCTCACTTGCCACTCTGCTGTGAGTGTAATATGATCTGCCAGTTTCCCATGTGTGGCCTCTGGGGCTGCCTTAAATGGATTATGATGGTTGATAACTGTGGCTTAGAAATGACAAATACCAATCATGGTCAAAATTCTTAAGTAGTCACCTGCAAACTCTGCCAAGGAGTTGTGCTGCTGTTTACTGTGGGAGACTTTTAGCTTTTGTGCTGCATTAAAGCTGAAGTCTGTAAGTTTTTAAAAATCACTTTTTTGTCATATTGGCTAAAACTGTCCCTATGCACAGACAGCAGTACATGTGATATGTAACCTGTGAAAAAAACTGCTTCAATTGGTACCGCCTACTGCCTGTATTTCAATCTGGAAAGAATAATTCGGGACGAGTCAAAACAACCAATCACAGCCAGAGGAGCGTCTGATGGAGTGTCAATCACAGCTCACACACGCTGAATCCCCCCCCCCCAACAATCAAGATCTCCCAAGTCTTGATTGTTTCTGGAATACACAAAAACCTTTCAAATATTGATGTCATACACTTGGTATGAATAAAAGATTTGGTCTAAGAGTAGGCAATGGGCATGCAAGGAAAATTAAAAAATTAAAATCACACCTTTAATTTGCCTGGTTTGTTTTTGAGATTTTTACACCATATTTTGAGGGCAGTATTGGCTCTACTATTGTGCTGATATAGAGAAAAAGAAAGTGTCTCAGGGGGTTTCTGTGGCTTTTAACTTGGTATTCTCCAAATATCTCTTATTCTTCTCAAATGCAGTGCTTTTGTCATCTCCCGTCTACCTCTTTTTTTTTTTTTACTTTTTTTGTTTGTTATGCTGGGACCAGCATACATTCACACTGAAATTGTTTCATGGTCTTCAAAAATGTGTGGACTGGATTCACACAGACTGGTCAGCTCCAGAAACAGGACACTGGCATAGTTAAAGGTACAGTGGAAGGATCTTCTTTTTCCGGGTGGACCATCTAATTACGTGGTCCTCCTGACTGTCAGTCATTCTGGTGATATGTTTACCTAAGGCCATGCTCGTCCCCATTTTCAATTACCAGTAATTAGGCTCACAATGGAAAAATTGCAAATCTTCTTTTGGAAAGTAAGCTTGTATGAGCGATGCAAACAGCAACTTTTAAACAGAGCATGCACAAGGAGAAATGGGGTCCTTTGTTTCTCCTGCACCTGTTTATTAGGCAGGAGCAGGTACAGGGTTGTGGATGTAAATTTTTTTGAAGTGGAGAGAGCGTGACTTTTCAAAAATTCAAAAATCCTCCACTGTACCTTTTTAAACGATTTGGCATGAATACATGGATCGTGGGGTTGTCTTCTTCCTTTCGTTAAGCTCTGCAAAAAGTTGCAAACATTCGGACACCTAAAGGCTTCATATACTCGGACATGCAGTGCAGATATCAGAAGCTAAATGGACTATTACACCCCTTGACCATTGAAGTTTTGCTTTAATAGTTGAGCAAACGGCATATATTCCTTGTAATGAATTCCGACATTTCAAACACGTTATTTTAATGGGATGAAGAAGGGGAATTGATGGTAGCAGGTATGATGAGCTAGCTGCGTGTCTAGCTCCACCAGGCACCCACCAAACAACCTCCATGTTTAGAGCAGCTTACCGTAAAAGCTTGCGGTTGCATAAACAGTTACTGTTGCACTAACATGCTCAGCAGGCAAAGCTCTTCAAATCAAGCGGTTATCTTGTAATGGAGTCTTGCAAGTGAGAACACATCAAAGCAGTACAAATGAATATAGGAAGTATGCCCATGAATAAAGTGAGCCATGAATGTCCGTTGTAGGTATCAGATCTGTTCTGGTCCTGCGCATTCCAGTGAGGTTACGCTACATGATGGCTGAACGTTGCCACATGATGTAAAGCATTGTGGTTGCCCAGACAAGGATAATAACATCACACAGCGCCCGTGTGCAGAGTCGGGAGCATCTGTAGTGTTAGCCAGTCTAATGACCAATGAAGTTTTACCTGATCGATAACAGAACTGAAAAAAAATCTGTTTATGGTGAACAAAGTAACTGTAGGACCGTAACATAAAAGGGGAGAGCTGGGTAGCGCTGTAGCTAGCTGTGCTCAGTAGCTAACAGGTTAGCCTCTTTTAGCTCAGTCAGTTAGCCATATTCAGCTACACTACTTATAACTTTGTCAACACAACTGTTGGTTTTCTACAAGTAGAATAACTGTTTTTTTTTTGTCTAAAATCTCTATGAAAGTCATTTTTAGATGTTCCATTTGTCATCTCTGCCCTCAGATCTTAATAAAACGAATAAAAACAAGCCTTTCAGACTTTTTTTTGTCACCTTGGTAAATGGTGAAAAGCAGTACTTTCCTTCAAGACTGACAATAATTTTTTTTCTACTTTGGGCTATTTTAGATCGCCAATGAAATGTAAAATAATAGCTAAAACAACTAATATGTTAAGACACCAAAAGAGATTTGATCCTTAAGAGGGTGCAATACAATTTGTCCGAGTGGAGTTACTATATGTTGACGTCATAATAAAGGGCAGATCTGGTACCTACACCGTCTGATAGACCAAATTGACCGGAGATGCCACATCCCTTCACAGATTTACTTTTAATTCTTGTAGTAGCTATTTATTATTTTTTTTGTTACAATAAAAAAATATGGTTATTTAGGAGGATGGATTGTTGCTATTCGATGCAAAAGGCTGGGTCTCCTTAGGTAGAATGCTTTTTACAAATTAAAATAACTAACTGAACCTGATTGCACTAAAACGAACCATCATTTTTAGAAGGACTGTTTGCCTTGAAAACTCCATTTAGGTGACACTAGCTACGTTTACATGCGCAAAATTTCCCCGATCCGATCCAAACCTTGGTTGATCGGAAATTCAAAATCTCCGTTTACATGGACACTAAATGAAATGATCCGATCATGACGTGTGTATACATGTACCAAGCGTTGGATCAGATTAAATCTTTTAAGCATGCGCAGAACTTCCTGCCAAACTTGGCAGTTCTGTCTGCGTCTGGTTTTTCGGAGGCCTGACAAACGATGCGCTCGGAGCGAGCGGAAAGAAAAAGGAGAGAGGAGGGAAAAAGCGCTTGGCAGCGAAATGTCCGAGAGAAAATGTAGAGAATGAGCGATTGAACCGGCGTGGGAGAGCGAGTGGGCTGTGGAGAGGAAGAAGAGGAAGAGGAGGAGGATAAATTCCTGCATCCTGCAGCTTTAAATGAACTTGAGTGTATAAGTCGGCGTTCCTAGACTCCTCCCGCCATGTTGTTCACAACAAGAGCGAGAGCGACCGGTGGTTTCCTGTTGTTGACAAGGCGGAAAAATGTCACGCTGACGTCGCACACATGCGCAGTGAAGATTATTTTACTCTTAAGATCCGAATGGGTGTTTACATGGACGCCAATCGGAATGGCGATCGGCAAAAACCACCTCTCTCTTTCGGAATTAAATTTAGATCCGATCGGACTGAATCGGATTAGAATCTTCAGTCTGACATGTTTACATGAAACATTTTTGATCTGATCAGGCCTTCAATCCGATTAGTTGTGTCCATGTAAATGTAGCTATTGTTACCAGATGACAGCAACTAGGTGGTGTTTTCGAAGCATAAAGATTAGAAAGTGAAGAAAGTCACACATAACATAATAAAATCTGGTGCTCTTCCTTCACCCAATTAATTAAAAACCCTGTGTTTTGTTTTTGTTTATAAAAACTTCAGACCTTGTTATCCTCCCCGCAGCAGTGTGTTGCAGTGAGCTTGATGCAGACATTTTTGCTTTATGCTCATTTTTAAGCGTGGTCTGCGGTATATGCTTTGGTTCTAGATCTAGGTCCCAGCGTTCTCGCGCACCTCGCTCTTCTAGCTGGTCCAACTTCACGAGTCGTTTTTTTCGCAATTGCGGTCATAAAAACAAAACAAGCCGGCCTCTTGTCCGCTGTCTGTGGTCACCTACAATTTGGGAGAGGTGCAGCAAATTGTCTCCAGAGGGGGTGGGGACGTCTTTGCGTTCACTGCAACCTAGTTTCGAAGTATAACTTAGCCTTTAGCCTCCAGCATTAGTTTCATAACATTTTGTTTATTTTTTTTTTACATTTTTAAAACTATAGTTTTATTATTTCTGGTCTTTTAGTGTGAAATTAACAAAGCCATCATCTTCAAAGCATGTATCTGTAGTAAGGGTGTGCAAAATAATCGTCAAATCGATGCATCGTGATTCTAATTTTTGTGATCTACTGAATCGATTCTTGAAGGCAAGAATCGATTATTAAAAAAAAAAAATGAACAAATAAAATACATTAATGGTTGGCGCACATCAATCAAACCAAGTGGAATACAACTTCCAGTCCAGCAGATGTCGCTGCGGATGTGTTGACGCCTGCTGCTTTGTGTCATAAGCATGTCCGGACTGATTATCCTCATTTTGTTATTTTAAGTTTGATGAATCCTAAGATCTTTTTGTTGGTGTGTCCATGCCAGTAATAGTAATATTTCTGTCCAGTATTTGTTTTCATGGCAACACCTCCAAAAGTAATTTCAATAAATACAGCTATGTATGAATTCAGTTGCTTTCAGTTATGTATCAATTGAAGACACTATCCAGATCACACCCAGCCAGTCAGCCACTGGTAATGGCTGTATCTTTTTCTTACAGTGTTCAGTGAAAATATCCCAATGCATCGCAATATTTCAAGTATCGTGATGCATCGTGATAGAATCGCATCGTGGCATGTGAATCGTGATTCGAATCGAATCGTGACTTCTTTGCCAATACCCACCCCTAATCTGTAGTACATTGGCCTACCATAGGCTATGAGAGTAATGATTTTTATTTTTTTTACCACACAGATTATTGGTTTATTAGGGAAAATTAAACATGTTTTTGATTTTGTTTTCAAACCTTTCAAACCACTACTGACTTCTTGAATAATCTAAAGCTTCTTTTAGATAAGACTTACCACAGACAATATATATTGGCATCAGACTCTGTCTTGTCTTCTGCATAAGTAGGATGAGGAAAAATTGTGTCATTGGAGTGAAAGTGAAACCGGCCTTCTGTCTTGAGAAGACAAGATGACAGTGCTGCTCTGCTTTTATGTGTGAAATCACTGAAATGATCCAAGACATCAGAAGAGAGCCCTATCCTTTCTCTCGGAGCTTAGGGGGAAAAAAACAGCTGTAAACATCCAAGTATCTAAATAAGTATCTTCCATTTGATTGAACATAGCTTTTCTTTTCTTTTTTTTTCTTCGTTTTTTCTATATTCATTAGGTTATTTTGAAAATACTGACAACTTCTGTAGTTGGTATGAATTGTTTGATCACGTAAAAAGATTTAAGAGTGAAAAGGTTTCAGCAATGACTGACAAAAACCCATTAGTCTTGTGTTGTTGATGTGGTAAATGCTTTCCTAATTACCTGTCAACAGACACAAAGATCACCCAACACTGGGTTTCTAACAACAGCCCATTCTGTCTAAAATATAATGAAATGAACATTTGAGTTATTCCTCTGGGATGTTTTGTATTACTTACATGCTCTACACTGAGCTTTAAACACCAGAATACAGAAAGAAGACCTTGAAGCGCAGTCGTCCATGCAAGTCGCTGCTCTGCAGAGCTCTTCCTTCATGCTTTCCAGGCTCTCACTCAATCTTCTCTTGCTTATCTATAAACTCCCCTAAGGCTCAAGTCCCTATGGCAAAGCCTGGCAGAGATTTTAATGCTACCACTATATGGACATTTTTCTTTTTTTAGAAGACGGAACAGAACTTTTGAGACTTTTTGTAGCGTTTGGGATTTGGTGCTCATTTTCTGAACGGAAGCATTTCCCTAAATGCAAATCTTTTTGTAAGACAATCATACCTCTTTTCCTGGAAGCTTTAGTGCATCATACACAGTATACTTTGGATTTTGAAATCCTTGCAGGGCAGCTCAGCATGAAGAAAGGGCACTTCACAAATAAATAATTCTCAAAAAAAGTGATGAAAAAAAGTGGGTGCAAAATGTTAAACTCTCCTATGGGGTTAGTTTGCTATAGGGAAAACAGATTTTTAATTTGATGATAATCAGGACAATAATGACTTACAGCTAGGGCTGCAACTAACAATGTTCATAGTCAACTGAACTATCAATTGGTTTAGTTGTCTAGTTAGGATGATTTTTCGCTCTTCATCACTTTCTGCGACTGCAGCCGTCATTTCAGCCACTTGTAAAACTGCTTCAGCTCAATCCCACTAGCCTAGACACCTTTACAGGAAACATCTCCCTTTGTTGTCTCCTGTTGCCATCTTCTTTATTTGATAACTTTATAAATGAAAACCCATAATTTGAAAGTAAATTTTTTTTATTTTTTTTATTTAGTAATGAATAATGTTATGGTAGGATAGGTGAAACATTGCAACTACAAACACATTCTTAAAGAAGCACACATGCCCTTAACTATCAAAATTAACACATTTGACTGAACCAGTCTCCTCAAACAGAAAGGTTTCTTACGTATAAATGTAAATGAGGTAAATGTGTTAAACACAGTTTTTGCAGCCATTAGGCTAATTGAAATTCAGTCTAAAGGCCTGGTGTAGTGAATTGTAGATGTTCACAGATAATGAGATTATATTCATCAGCCTCTCTATGTATAGCCATTTCTGTCCCAGAATTGTTTCTTTTTAACCTTTAATATCTCTCTCTCTCTGGAAGTGGCAACCTTGACAAAGCTAGATGAGAATGCGTGCTTCATATTCTGTCACTGATGCAGATGCAGTCTCTCACTTACACATAAATACATAGACTTTTTTCAGAAGGCAGTAAGTGCAACCTTCGAGGAGCGGGTTAGAATGACCATAGGAGAGTTAAGAAGAATTCCTGCCAGCAGGGTTTTAGCTGGGAAGATTTCATAGGGTGTGCACCTTGCTGTATCACATCTTTAGGCTTTGCACAGCATATGGGGGTTGGGGGTATCCTCCCCTGGAAAAGTTTTAAATATTGACACTATGAAATGTAATTTCCTCCATTTTAATCTACTAGCACTAAGTTGCTAACTGATTAGCAAGATGCTTCAGAGAAAACGGCCACAAACAAACTTGCTTGCGAAACTTCCGCCACAACAATCCTGCCCGCCTTTATAAAGGACCAATCACATTCACTTTATTCACTTGCTTAAAGTCGTGCACCACTCCTTATGACTTTAAAGGTAGTGGACAATGATGTTTAAGAAATATTACTATGTGCAAAAGGTTTTACCATATAAATTGAAATGATGAAAACTATCAATGTTTTAAAGATATATTTTTCACTCTGCAGCATTGTTTTGGAACTGGGAACCTTAGCATAACATTGTTACTTGGTTTTGGGTTTGTAGTCTCTTTTTTTTAAAGTGGCTTTAATCCTTTTAAATTTTTCTTAAGTCTTATTTTATAACTAAGGGTTTTAATAATGGTGATTCTAAGTTTAGCTGTTTGGTTTCCTGGCAATCACTTAATACATATGGTGCCCTTTCACTGCAGAGGAAAAACATGCTTTTCTAGCAATGCTTTTCATGAGTTTTTCTAATTTTGATTTCTGCTGAAAAAGGTCTGAGTCCAGTTGATTACCTAAAGCAATTCACACTGTTTTTTAACGTAGTAACAAAGAAACCACTTTCCAGAAAAAGCTGTCTTTATTTATGTTTTTTTTTACTTTTGTAGTTGACACAGTGAAATTAACTATAGATGATATTCTTTTGGAAGTATCTAGGTTAGCTTGTTTTTAACCTGTACAGCTTTTAATTTTTTCTCAAGTTCAATAAAGGAAAGAACATTTTTGGCACGACAAACTTCTGATTAAAGGAATAGTACACCCAAAACATGATTAGCCTTCATTTTCTACTCACCCCCATGCTGAACAACACTCTGGAGTACTTTTTTGATATCTCAAATGCATCTGGAGATCTGGGAGGCTTCTTGCTGTCTGCTGACATTCAAATAATGGAGGTCTATGGTGCCCGAGACAGAAAGGTCCATAAAAGTCCACAAAAAACGTGTCAATATTCCTCAATACTGCTCGTCCAATGTATTCCAGGTGTCCTGAGTGGGTAGCATCCAGAATTTACTCGAAACGAAGTCATTTAGAATGTTTTTAGAGCATAAACAGTAGTGTATAGGATTTCCTGAAGGCGTGTCCCTGCGCGTTCAGGACGCTACGGAAGCCGGCAGACCAAACCAGATGAAAGTGCGCATTCAGCGTCTGCTCCGCCGATAATGCAAGCGTAGAAGAAGAAATGTGCTGTTTACCTGTGCAAAGAAAGAAACAACGAAAGAAAAATGTCTGAGGACTTCAGTGTTGAGGAAGAGCATGAGTTCTTTGCCGAGCTGAATGCGCACTTTCATCTGGTTTTGTCTGCCACGGTTTCCGTAGACTCGTGAGCGCGCTTTCAGGAAATCCTATACACTACTGTTTATGCTCTAAAAACATTCTAAATGACTTTGTTTCAAGTAAATTCTGGATGCTACCCACTCAGGACACTTGGAATACATTGGACGAGCAGTATGGAGGAATATTGACACGTTTTTTGTGGACTTTTATGGACCTTTCTGTCTCGGGCACAATAGACCTCCATTATTTGAATGTCAGCAGACAGCAAGAAGCCTCCCAGATCTCCAAATGCATTTGAGGTATCAAAAAAGTACTCCAGAGTGTTGTTCAGCATGGGGGTGAGTAGAAAATGAAGGCTAATCATGTTTTGGGTGTACTATTCCTTTAATCCTACATCGGCACACCAATCAAAGACCTCACATTGGGAGCGGCACACACAAGAATTAGCCTCTGCAATCCGCTAAACCTCACACACTTCCGAGTCGGATTCTAATTCCTTTGATCCTTCCTGCATATTAACAAAAAAAAAAAAAGAAAACTGTTTGTGCATCTACTAACTTTCTTTAAGTTGAATTTCATAACCCAACAAGATCGGTTTATTTAGTTTTGGTTCAGGTAAAATGTTGAGTACTTGAAATTATTTCATAGAGTTTAGTTTAAGTTTTCAATCTGTTTAGAGAGATTTTAATAGCTTTCTCTTGTTGACATAGGTTGGATCAAAACACGAGGACATATGCTAACTAAGTGATGATGTCTTCTGGCAACAGCCAATAGAGACTTTTCTTACTGGAAAGTTGTCAACAGTTATCTTAATTATATCTCTCCGATAAAACTCACTTGCTTCTCAGGCGTTTCACCTTCCTGCAAAAGAAATATTTTCATCCAGCATGTAGTCTACTTAGTTTGCTAACTATATGTATATTTTTTTTAATTTTCATTAACTACCGCTTCACTTTTTGTTTTTCACTCTAAGAATTAGTTTTAATGTACAGTGTCTGAGCTATAAAGGTGCATGTTAAGCCCCATGGTTTTAATCAGTTTTTTTGTGTGACTTTTTTTTTTTTTATCTTAGTTCTTTTTTTTATGCTTTAATTTCTGATAATATTTTGTATATGGTTGCTTGTTTAAAAAACAAACATTGCTTGTGGGTACATCCAATCACTATGACTGTTTAACCTGTTTTGGTATTCAGTTATTTTTCCCCTGTGTGTTATGGTTTATTGAGTATGTAAGTGGTTGTTTTTTAGTGCTGTTTGCTCAGTGAGATTACATTTTTTTCCTTCAACCTCTTTGCGTTCTGTAGAAAAATCTTTTCTTTATTTCCTCACCTGATCTCTTTAAATCTTACTCTTACCAGGGCTCTTGGTCTGTTTTAAAAACTATACATCATGTTTCTGATTATTAATTGTTAATAAACACACCTGTAGTGCCTGATGTTTTACAAAACGCCTTGCTTTAAAATGTCACCTAAATTCTCAGCCTCTTTATTGTCCAAATGTATGCAGATGCAAAACACTCTAGACGATTTACATAAGAATAAAAAAAAAAAAAAACAAGAAAAAAAACAGGGTTTTATGTGGAAATGACGTATGTCCAGCTGAAAATGGATCAGTATAAATAGACATGTTCTGTACAACTCATTTTGGAAACCTCAATCTCTGCTGCTTTTAAATTATACGAAACGTTATTTATAAGCATGTGAGGTTTTTCTCTCTCTGTTCCCTCCTCCCTGTTCTGCCGACAACACAGCACCCTTTGTATTTTTTTACATATTCTTATTTGTCTCTTAATGTTACTTTAATGTTTTCTTTACCTCATATTCTCTTTCTCTTCTGTTCTTTTTCATCTGTTGTTTATTGGTAACCATTGCTTGAGGGTATGGAAAATCTAATTTATTCAGTAATCAAGGGCTAACATTGACACTTGTGTTTTATTTTTGTGTGGATGTAGAATGATACTTTGGTCTTTTGTCAACCTTGGAGGGTATATATCAAACGCAAAGCATATGGGCCAGATCTGGCCTGACAAGGTAATTTGTCCGTCCCTCAAGAGCCAAAAAAGGCTTATCAAGTCATAAAATAGACATATGTCCTTTTAAAGTAACTAATACTGTTGAATAATACCAGTTTAGTCTTTGTAAAGGAAATTCTGAATACAAACATTACATTTCTGCAAATACAGCATATTGGTTAAAGCTTTATAAATGCCTATAAAGCTACAATTAGCCCTTTTGAATAAGGTGGGGGTATTAATTGCATTTTTCATATGATCAGTCTGCTAGAAACACAATTTTCAGAGGCACAGAATGTTGGTCACATTAAATTTAAAGAGTAACACAGACTTTCTCATTCCAGCACTTTAAGTGGCAATAATATGCTCAAAGGGGGTTTTCCACCATAGAAGGGACGAGAGAGTTTTAGCTAGGGAGCAGATTGATGTGTGCAAATAGCATTAAATCTGAGAGAAGAAACAAAGATTTGAGAGAGAAGAGAAAATATTTTAGAGAGAGCGCATGTTTTGAGTGTGAGCATTATAAGTTTTGAGTGCAAGAAGATGAAATTCTTTTCTCAAATTGAAATTATGCGCTCTTGCATTATGGCAGGATAATTCTCCCATAGAAGCAAAGCAGCGTAGCCGGGCGTAGCAGAAAAAAAATCGGTTGTTGTGGAGAATTGTTTGGGTATGGCGAGTGGGAAAGAACAGGAGTTGGAATACGCGCCAGCAGCACTTTATAGGTCTGCTGTATGGGACCACTTTGCATTTAGAGTGACTTACGCTGACGGCGGAAAGAAAGTTGTGGATAAAAGTGCAACAGTGTGCAAGCATTGTGCTACACGTTTTGTTTATGCTAACAGCAACATGACCAACATGTCATGCTAACCCCGTAATCCCACATACTCCGTCAGCGCTCCGCCCCGCTGCGCTCCAGACCGCCTGCACAGAGCAAAGCCTACAGCCTCTGCTGTGGATCCCGTCCGCTCCCCTCTGAGTTCCTTGGAGATCGTAGAGGGCATGCGCGAGATGATTAAATTCAAAGCAGCAAGACATGCGGAAATTATCCAGGGTTTCCGCGTATCATTAAAAGTAATTGCAATTCTTTAATTTTTTGGGATTTTTTCATTAATTTCATTAATTTTTATGTGGTTTCGGGGTAACAACCAACATATACCGAACCGAAAACCGTGACCACGAAACCGTGAACCGAACCGAACCGTGGATTTTGTGAACCATTCCACCCCTATTGTGTCTTAGCGGGTGGTCGGCAGCACAGGACCAACATAGAAGACCTCCTAGGCAAAGCCATCTGTGAAACAATTTTACCATCATTCCCTTCTGTAACACAGAAATTAGAAAAGGTAGCAGCTCCTTGAACCACCACCTTAACATGGTGGAGTGGTTTTAGTGCTCGAAAGATCCCAGAAAAGTTATTGTCAGGGATTTAAATACCCCTGTTCAGGTCTCCCAATGCAAACCAGCTCTGAGTAACAGGCCAGACAAAGAGCAGTTCAAAACCCTTCATGGAGTATTTACACTCAGCATGAAAGCAGTGTCCAATGAAGATATGCATTTACATATCAAGAATGTGTTTAGGCTGTAGAATGAAATTAATCAGGTTTGATCAAACTTAAGATAATTTTTACTGACCTTATACTAAAGACGCAAAATAAATGCACTCGACAAACACTTAACAATGGAGTCAACAATTTTTCTGCAATCTGTATCCATATTAACCTGATGGCCACAGACTGTCTACGGATTTTGTTGGCTACAGTCCAAATATGTGTTTTCACCACATCCCAAAGGTACTATTTGTATTTAGATACGGTTACTGTGAACTTTATTGAAGATTAAAATAATTTCAAAATAATTGCAAGGTCACCTGTGTTAATTATGTGCACAGGTGACCGTAATACAAGGAAGTTATGATCTTCTGTGATACATAATGATGTCTTGCCACAGTTATAGAAAATCATAAAGGGTGTTCCCCCTTGCATTCTGCAGAATAGGAACTTACATATTGCAGTTTAATTTGTACCAACATCCATCTTTTCATTAAGGATTTTATAAATTAGCTCCACTACAATTCAGCCTGTGCATATTGGCCTAATTCTTGTATAATCATATTAGATCAAGATGCTAATTAATTAAAAAAAACTTAATGTTTAATCAATTTTTGTATGTGTAATATATTTTGGCTAAGACTCTACAGTTACCTGGTTAATGTTATGCTGATGCTCCCATAAATTTGTTAGCATATCCTGATTTTTTATTCACATAAAATAAAGGAGATATCTTTCTGATTAGCGTTATGCTTAATATAAATTAAGCAGGGGTTTAGAAACTCCTTTGCATAGTTGTTCTGAATAAAACTTGGGTATTTGTATATATTTTTGTTTACAATAATACTGCAAGCAACTAGTGAATTATACTGTATGATTGATTGATTAAATATGCTTGAAGCAGCAGGTTTTCTTGGCAGTAAGCCAGTCTGTACATATTTGTGGCTCACATAATAAATGAAAGAGAATCTGCTCAGTTTCTAGAGGCTTCATTAGAGAAATGACAGAGGACGACAAGGGAAAAAAAGCTCTGGGAAAAACGTAAAAGCAAAAACTCTTGCATTAAAGATTAAATCATATATCTCGGGCACATTAAAGCAATACTGTAACTTTTAGCCACGAGGGGCACTAGACATCTAACTTCCAGGTTGGGTGCCCCTGAACGTGACTGGTGCACTGGAAAATATCCCTCCTTGTTATGAAATCTGATAGCAGATGGCTTTGGACCAGCAGATTCAGAAGACATGGAGTTGCGTATAAAGGCAAGGTCTCATTGACCCTAAATCAAAGAACCAAAAATATGTCTGAATGAGTTAACTGTTGTATTTGTTTTGTTGCCTAAGAACAACTTCTACCTTGGCTAACTGTGGTATTAATTCCATATTATCACATTCTGGGTCACAGAAATCATTGGGTGCAGGGTTCCCGCGGGTCCTTAAAAAGTCTTGAAAGGCATTGAATTCTTCAAAATAAAACTAAGGCCTTAATTGGTATTAAAATGTCTTAAATCAGTCTTTCTAGGTCTTATTTTTTAAAACATCATAAATAGGATTATTTTTATTACGATTTATTTTTGTAATCTAAATAAAACGTTAAAGTTGAAAAATGTTTTTTTTCTCATTATTATTTAAAAACAAACGGCTCGCCATTATTGGTTCCGTCCCGATAGCGGACATTTGGGAGATGCACCATTAACTTTTTGTCTGGAAAATATGAGCAAGTGTACTTGTAACGAGTTTTCTCCATGCCTAAAACCAGTACCAGGAAACATACGTGAGGCACAGTGACTTAGCACTGGTTATGTTGTGGCTTTAAAACTGATTTGTTTTGTTCCCTGCTAAAACAAAGTTTGTGAATTCAGTTAAATAATTGTTAAAATATATCTGTCATTTGTGTGTTTTTAGCTTTCTTCCTGTATGGGAAGCTTTTCAAAATTTGAAACATTAGTGCAGTGGTTTATGTTAAAATAAACCTTTCGGTTAAGTTGTCACAAGAGGCTTTTTATTGTGTTTCTTGTGAATTTGGTCTTAAATTTTTATTTCAAGTGGCATTAAAAAGTCTTAAAGTCTTGAATTTAACTTGCCTTATGCTGTAGGAACCCTGGGGTGACTGATTCAACTCTCAGATTAATTGATTTAACTCTGACTGATTCAACATCACAGAAACACATTTTAGTGATGGTCAGCCTCACATAGCTGCATGCCAAGAACTGTTTATTTAATTGAAAAATCATTTGTACTCAAATTAAGCTAATACTTGGGTCGCAAGTTATGAATTGTCAATTTAAAATAACATTCTGCTTCAAATAGTATCACTGACCTTTCCACTTATATTGGCTTTGTTCCAGTTTGCTTCATGGTCAAGATGGTCTAATTTTGGTGGTCAGGTTGGATTAGTGATTCACAAATCATCTAAGTTTGAAACATTTAAGCATGACAGAAAAGCAAAAGCTGAAGAAATCTATAGGATAGAAATATTTCCCTGCAATGTATGCAGATATAACCATGAATTTTTCTGTTTGATTCAAAACCATGTCCTTAAAGATCCCAAAGCTCATGTCTTTGTCTTTTAAGGGCTCATGAATCGATCAGAATTCCTCAAAGAAAACCAGCGATTGGTGTCTGCTTGGAAATCAAAATTTAATGCTTCCTCTAGTATTCTAACATAAACCATAGGAACATCTTGCAAGATGCACA
Source organism: Cyprinodon tularosa (assembly GCF_016077235.1). Classification (NCBI taxonomy): domain Eukaryota; kingdom Metazoa; phylum Chordata; class Actinopteri; order Cyprinodontiformes; family Cyprinodontidae; genus Cyprinodon; species Cyprinodon tularosa. The sequence goes on from NW_024037793.1 coordinate 193,380, forward strand.
GACCCTCTGTGTACTGATCTTAGATGGGAAAAAGGACGCAGACTTGAAAAATGTCTGCAGATTTAGATGTTTTTAGGCTGATCACTGCTTCCCGATCTTAAAAAAAGCCCAACATGCCCATTCTGATTTTGATCATTACAGATTTTGTTTTTTTAAAGCGTACACTGTCAGTTGTAAGAAAATCACAAAAACTCTTTAACTATTTAGGATACATTTTTGTTATGTTGCTTTTTTTATTTACTTCTTAGCATTGTTTATTTAGGCTGCTGATACAAAGCCTGCCTGATTCTGTGAATAGAGGCTTTGTTTTCTGTTGGTTGCAGATAAGTAAACAAAGTGTTCATAAGTACTTTACATAAACCCCAAATTATTTTACTGTTTCCTTTTGTTAATGACATTTTCAGCACCATTGAGATGTTTAATACAAAGTAAAAACTAAAGGAGCCATTCAGGTTTCTATGCACACATACATTCCCTCTGCATATTTTACACCATGGCTTAGTTTTGGTGGCCAGTCTTGCTTTAGGACTGTCTGGCGTAGAGGCTGCATTTTGGTACTTATGATGAATATGTGTACCCAGCTATATTTGATCATTTACAAAATGTAGAACATTTTTATTAACTTTTCCTGCTTTTACTAAGCTGTAATCAGGTCAAAGGTGCATTGTATTATAATTCATGTCTCCAGTCAAAAAGCATTTTTTGTATTTTGGTAAAATATTCATTAATGTCTTGATTAATAACCACGTGTAGATATATGTGCCACACATTTGGCTTCCTTTCACTTCCAAACATTACTAATGCAATCAGATATAATTGACCTTAAATAGTCTTAACACATCTCCCTAATAATATACCTTTTTTAACACCATCTATGTCTGGCTGCAATCACACTGATTGCTAATGCACACAAAAAAGTTAGAGGCTGTTGGTGTCATCTTTAATCAAACTTTTACAAAGTTACTGCTTTTAAACGTTCCTTCAGTCTGTAGCATCTAGCACTGAAAGCTTTTCTCTAAGATTTTCACTAGTTTTTACGTTGTTTTTCATGACTAAGTATTTAGAAATCTATCATCTATAGACTTTATTCAAATGAGTAAAGGTCCTGTCAGTTCTAAGATTATCTGTTCTTCTGTTTGGTGAAGGGAGACTATGATCCTGTCAAGACCCGGGTCCTCCATCTCAAGATGAATCCCGCCAGGGAGGGCAAGCAGCAGCGTCAGCAGGAAGTGGAGGCTCTTCGAGAGGAATTAACTCGTCTTAGGGAACTTGTGCGTTCCTTCCAGGAAGGAGGAATGGTCTCAGATGAGTCCAGCAGTCATAATCCTGGTCTGAGTTTCAGTTTGCCCCCATCCAAAGAAGTGCTGGGTAAGATTCGGGACATGAAACACCTTTTTAGACCAATACTGAAATGAAAAGTGATAAATACATGGTAAAAAATTTTTGCAGATAGTTTTTTATTTATTATGTTTGTTTGCTAGTTTAAAAAAGAATATCATTGTACTAAAGCTAATAATACATAGCCGTAATGGTTACCAAAACCTGATATCAAAACGGCTTGGAGTACTGCCTTAAAACCATCACAGACTGAAAAGCTTAAAGTTTTGATGACACAATATTGATTTCATGTAATTTTGCATTAAAATCATGCAGCAGGGCATACCAAGTGGTTCTGGGTTATTTTAAATCAAACAGGATTATTTTTTAAAACAAATATCCTACATTTAGTAGCTCCAAAGCCGCATTGATTACTAGTTAGTGGAAACCCCCATGTGCTGCTACATTCTATAATGGAGATGGATGGAAACACTGATGGTTGTTCCAGCACTTCTAGTCTAGAAGTGGTTTTTGTTGTTGAACCATCAGCCAGTTTAAACTCAGGAGAGGGTAGTGATGCTAAGGAACACAGAGGCATCACGTTCTGCTTACCTCACTTGCCCTCATCCAACACGCTTGCAAACTATTGACTTTTTTTTTTTTTTTTTTTTGAAGTGACTAGCAACCAATCTTGCAAATGTTTTCTGGTTTGTTTGACACTTGGCAAAAAAAAAAGTAAAAGCACTGATCGTTCTGAGTTAACTGTCTGCATCAAACAGAGTGTGCAGCTGTGAGCCCCTCCTGCATTGAAAGCACTGACAGGCTTGCTGTGAAGCTGCAACAAACTGTCTGAAGTCAGAGAAGAGAAGACACAAATTCGTCAGGTTTCCCCATTGAAAATTAATCGGGCATGAGCAAAACTTGGATCGATTCCTAGATTACAAAGCAGGATGTAAACTTAACTTTTTTTTTCTCTAAAACTGTTACCGGTACTCTTAACTAGATCCCTTCCTCTAATTGATTCAAGCACAGGCTCTGTCACTTATCAGACTGTTTGCAGGTTTGTGAAAGGTGTTAAGAGATAATAAATGAAATTTGCAAAAATTGGGGCCATCAAACAGGAAGGAGTGTGATTAGATTAAGGGTTTCTTTTATAATGATTATCCAACTGTACACTTTCTCTAATCCTTTTTAAATGTATTGCTCCTAAAAAATACATCTATTAATTTAGTCTCCATTATTATATATTTTTATGTGCGAGAGGGAGTTGAGACGGCAGTCTGGTAAAGACATCCATCAGAGTGCATGAGTAAGTGGTCGAACTACTTGGGCTTAAAAAAAAAGATAAAAAAAAAAAAAAAAGAATGCGACTCTGTCAGTCTATGCTCTAACCATTGAGTTTGCGCTCCTAACTCTAAAGGGCGGATTATACTGCAACCACACACATCAAATGTCACTTGCGTCTGGTTGCGAACCAGTTTTGCTGGTATGCTTCTGGGCCATCGATTTTGAATTTCTAGGGATGCACAGCAGGCGCCAAAGTCGGCGCCGCGCTTGTCTGAGGCATCATACAAGTGGTTGTACTTTCAAACCTCCTCGATTAACCTTTCGCCATAGTTGTCCATTGTTCCTCGTTTTTTTAAAATGGCGCACCCCGGCAGCAATCGAGAAGGAGGACCACACAGATAGCCGGAAAGGCATACCAAGGACAAATCACAGCTGCTTTTTGTCTGCTTGAGGTGTGCGCAGGTTTGCGACCGTCCAACGCGTATTCAGGTTTTTGTTTTAGGTGCGCAACGACTGTTACAGAGCCTCTGCGTGGCTTGCGTGGTCACGCACAGAGACAGATTTGCCGGTTGCAGAGGCTTTGCATCAGAAGCATAAATTGGCCTTAAGCCTTTAGACCCCTACATACTCAAGCAGACATATGTCCACAAATGGGTAAAATCTGCGCAGACCTGAGGCAGACTCTGCTACACTGCTCAAAGCTACATTGTTATGACTGCATAGGGATTGTCTCAGTGCTTTGCTTGGTTAGAGTATATTCATACTGCACTGCTTCAAATTTGACCCCTGGCTGACAAGGCTCCATTGATGATAGCTTTGAGCAACACACTGCTCACAGCAGCCAATTACAAGGACATGCAGCGACTTCTTCTGATAGATGTGCAGTGGGTTAAGAAACAGCCCAAACACCAAACTAGACTTGTCTCTTTTGTTTTTGTAAAGCTAAAATATAAGCTCATGTGATGAAGCCATGGCAGTGTGGGACATAAAGGTATTGAATGTATGAAGAATGTACAAATAGGTAAGGTAGACTGTGAACTATGAACAGTCCCCATGGGTATGTGGGACAGACATTAATACTAATGCTTAAAATGCTAACATAACCTCTTCAGCACCATCAAGATTGGTTCCACATATAGGAACTCAAGAAAGCCAACATGCACTCAATAAAAAAAACTGCTTTACGTTTTTACAAAAGGGTAATCCAATTTGAAAATGTAATTATAGAACAGGGTCAGGAACAAAAAATAAACAAGTCTGAGTAACGTAAACTGCTGAAGTTAAACAAAATGGACAGTTTGCAATGTGTTATAAAAAGTTCTAAACTAAAGTTAAAGAGTTTCCACCATAGCTGCAGCTCTCAGGGATGTTGAGATGTAAAAAATGCTGTTATAGAATTTTACTGATTTGCGACGTAACTGCAGGAAATTCTCTCAAAGTGGGAGTTGTCAGTTAGATGGAACAAATTTTAATCTAATAAACAATTTATTGTTTGCTTACATTCCTATTTTGTCCCTTTAAATGAAAAATCCTTTGGTTTTTACAGACATGCAATCATTACAGTAATCTGTGCAAGAGGTTATCTTGGTGAGAATTTGTTTAGCTTGATCGGGGGTGTCCATTCAGCAGGAGTGGACGCAGGAATGAATCAAAAGATCAAGAAATCTGAGAGACTTCAATGGGGGTCAGTAATATGTGGTCAATACTGTGCTTTCATTGATGTCTGTAAAATGCTTGACTTTCAATTTAAATTTACTTTATTGATCTGAAGATGTCTTTAAGTTTAAATTACAGTGAAGTAAAGTTTAAGCACTAAAATATTTTCAGTGGTTGTAGAACTGTGTTTAATGCTGAAAAAGAAACATCTAAATTATTGATATCCAGCTTAGATTTTTTATAGATAACAATAGGGTTGTCACGATACTAAACTTTTCAACTCGATACCGATACTAAGTAAGATATATTCGATACTCGATACCCTTTTCGATACCACAAGGATAAAAACAAAGACTCTAAAATTCAACAGAAATATTTTCATTACTAAAAAAATACAAGAAATAAATAAAAAACAATAAGAACAACGTTTTGAGGTTGCATGCTGTGCACAATATTAAGCAAGCTTGATAAAAAACTTACAAAATTTAAATTAAATTTTCCTTCCTTGGCTATGCTTTGCAGACATAACAATGGCACTAGCCAAACCAGTTAACAAACAAAAATAATTCTCAGCAGCTGCACCTCTTACAAAAAAAGTCTGAAACTGAAAAATGAACAGAATTATTCAATCACACAGTTTTGAGAAAGTGCATTTTCCACTATTTTGCACTTTAGATGGCTGTATCGATACTTTTGAAAAGGAGTATTGTATCTGGATACGTTTCAGTATTGATATTTTTTCGAGTATCGATACTTTTGACAACCCTAGATAACAATGCATTCAGTATGTACCAATAATCCCCTTTAACAGGATCGTATTTCACTCTAAAGACAGGTGCTGCTCTGATCTGTTGCTAACATGTACCATGAACCAGACTAAACACGAAAGAGAGAAAAGCAGAGTTGTAATGTTAACTTCCAATTCTGCTTTCCAAAATAAGGAATGCTTTTATATTTTGTAAAAGCACCATTTGATTTAGAAGGTATTGTGTCTTAATTTAGATGATGCAACAAGGCAAAGGGATTTATTTATCTTTATTTTGCATCTAAATCCCTTGTTCCAAAGGAACAAGGGATTTAGCTGGAAGTATGCATACCTTAACCTAGTGAGATTAGGAAATAAACAGTCAGCAAGCAAACCAATGCGTTTTAATACATGAATAACAGTGTATTTATTTCTATGAATGAGAAATAATTTCTCTGGTTTCACAAAAACACCAGCAGACTTGCTGTGAATGTATTGCTAAGATGGCATCTGCTTTTTCTGCGGTAGACCAAGTGTTTTATTTGCATATAAAGTGACTCAGATTTAATCCCAAATGAGCATGGAAGACTTGTATGAAATGACTTTTTACCTTCTTTTGATGGAATCAGCATGAATGCATTTTAGCACCAAGTCTGAACAGCTACACATTCCTTGATTGTTTTTGTGTTTGTGCTGATTGTTATTTCAGAGAATGGGATACAATGGCTCTGTTAGACGCCATTACCAGAAAGCCAGCTGCTGTGATGTAAATAACAGAGAGACTGTGGTAATTCATATCAAAACTTTTTCCTTATAAAGATTTCTGTTTATCCTATGAAACTAAACTAAATAACAAATAGCTCTTTCATAGAAAAAGGGTTAAATAATCTGTTTATGTAACTTTATACCTTTGCTGATTAAAGCTCCCATTAATTTCCTCTCATTGTTTTGGTGTTTGTTACCTTATCTGCACCCCATTGGCTTGACTTGGCACTAAGCCTTTCAAAAATTGGTCCAAAATCTATCCCACTATGATGGCGTCTTTAGCTGAGCCCTCATTTAGGTTGTTTTTAAAAACTTTATACATCATCTTGTAAAGTCAGTGATTGTAGAAAAATAAAATAAAATTTTATCACCAACCATCTAACAGCCATTAGATAGAGATTACTTAGGAATGACATGCTCTAGATCACTGAGCAGCTACACCACAATATGGAGAATTAGCATGTAGGTTAAAGTAGATGTTCCTGTTGTTGTTTTTTTCAGTCGTTAATAATTAATCACTGCAACCCTTAGAAATCTCTTCCACCTCTGTTCCATCTGAAAAAAGGTTGCCTCAGAGCATGATATAGCCACCACCATGTTTCCCTCTGTAGATAACCTGTTGTAGATACTCTGGGTAAATTTCTGTACCACACATACATTTTGGAATAGCTGCCAAAAAGTAGATTTTTCTTGTCAGTCCGTAATAGGGGTGTAAATCCCCAGGTTTATCATGATGCTATATATATTAATCTGTTGTGATGACAGTACAATATCAAAAGGTCTGCATTACCTACAAATTCAACAAGCCTGCAGTCACTTTGATAGGATGTTATGCTAATCTAACTCAGTTGTTGGAATCTATATATTAAAAGCGGTATTCTTTTCCTTTCATAAAAGAAGAATTTAAATAGATCACCTGATCACATTCTGACACAGTATGGCTGGAGCCAGCCTTTTATAAAGTTGATTATATAGATTAATGTTTTGATTTTTTTTCCTTTAATGTATTTCATTGTTAGTTATTGATTCGATACGGATCAATGTCTTTTTACACCTAGGGTGACCAGATCAAAACAAAAACAAATATGGGACATCTGTAGGATGCTTAAGAGGGACACCGAGGGACAGGCACTGCTTTTGCAGCTGTTGTGTAACTCACTTTTCTGCTGTTGCTTTACTATATATATTAAAAAATAACTTCAGCACAAGACGCTCTCAAACACCTGTTACTGGCCTCACCCAGTTATAAACCAACATCATTTGTTTTCTTCTCTTTAAGCCTAGTTTGCATCTTATTTTGCAATAAAATTTATTTGTGGGACAGAAAGACAGAGGTAAAATATGTAGAACTGTCACGCACAAATCGAGTCATTAGGTCATCCTAGTTAGAACTCTAAATCTTAACACTCACAAGGTTATGTTTATTGTGCCATGGTAATACATCAGAGCTGTGATACATTTTTAACTTCCTCTTAAATGATGGAAGTGAAATGATCGATCCTGGAGACTCTTTAGCAACTGACCAATCAGGGAAACAAAGTGAAACAGACCTCTGCTGGAGCGCTGCATCTCTCTCTATCTCAGACAACCTTGACAGGTTTTTACATCAACAAGGCATAGGAGACAGAGGAAATTTGCTAAGACATTAATAAAAGCCTAAAGGTTGTAACTAGCTTAACATGACTTAAATAAATTTGACCTACCTACTTTTCACTGTGTGAATGTAAGAAAGGATCCTATTTTAAAAAAAAGCTTGTTTTGTTTAATTAATTTCAAATGCATGTGATAAACTGCGCCCAAGGTAATGTGCTGCAAATATTCATGCAAATATGATAAAACATGATGCTGATTTCACCTTCTCGGTTTTGTAACCTCAAAAGGCGTCGGACACTACTTCACTCATAGTCAACCTTATTTTAGTCCCTAATTGTACTTCCTGTGGATGTTGAAAACCATGGGCTTTACTGTTGATTTTTCCGACTGTTGCGTCAGGTGTAGGAGTTTGCCCTGAAATCAAAGGGTTGACTGTTCAAGCCCCGGCTCCAGCTTCCAGTGTAGTTGTGTCCTTGGGCAAGACACTTCACCTGCACCCATTAAAGGGCCCATCAACTGAATGTAGTGTAAGTCTCCTGACTTGAAAAAAGTGCTATATAAGTACATGCCATTTAAATAACTTTACTGACTTGATGTAGAGAAAAACTTTGCCTATTGTCTTTGCCATAAGGTTTGCTGGTAACGCATCAAATTACCTCTGGTAAAGAGGTTAGCTATGGTTACACCATTCTGCCTTCTGACTTACATTTTCATGTAGGTGCAGCAATCTTGCAGTTTGCATCACATCAATTAGATTTTTCTGACTGGTTACTTACGTTATCTGAATTGTCGCAGGATTTTTTAATTTGCAAACTCTCGAAAATACAACTTGCAGGAGCCAGCAGATACGTTTACCTTGATAAGTTTCAGACCAATGAAATGGATTGAAGTGCATCAACGAATCAAGCAGAGGCGGAAGGCTGAAGCAAAACAAAGATGGCTGTGCCAGTTTCGGGGGAAATTCCCTCGGTTTCTTTTTGAATAATGAGCAAATGAAACTTCTACTGCTGCTGTGATTGGGTACCTGCCTCCCATGTCGTGTTTTTAGCCAATCAGCTCAAAGAGTTAAACTGAACGTCAGGGTTACTCAAACATCTATCTTCTTAATGTAGGCTTAGCGTAGATGTTCAAAGAAACGTGTATTATGAAGGTGTTTTAATAAACCTTTTTAAACATCTGCTGACCATTTTGTCTTTAAAAGTTCAGTTCTATCTACTCTCATTCCTTCTTTCTAGCTTGGGGCTATGCTATCTTATTTCTTTTCATTTCTCATCTTTTTCAGCTAATAGCTGGTTTTACAGCTGTTCATTTATATCTATACTGCCATCTTCATTAAAACCTGACACATTCTTCATCTGTGCCAATTTATGTCAAATTAAAATGTAATTTAGTTTTCAGGCAAGATCTTACATTTTAGCTTTAGTAGATAATTAACATGAAGTCTGTAATATCTCTTATCTTCAGACAGCAGTCTAGTTGTCTTGAAAGATATCAAAGATCACCTGAAAAATAAATCTCGATAATTGGGTTCAACAGTTTCTTTAATTGTCCTGCATGTGACTTCACTTACTGTCACCATTAATGATTTGTAATTTAAAAGTGACTTTTTTGGGGGGGAAAGAAATTATCTGCATAAAGATGGAATAACTTGTTAGAAAACGATTTTTTTTATACTATTGTAACGCTCTTTTAAAGAACTTGCTGTGGAAATAAAAGTCTTGTACCTTTTACTATTCAAGAGAATAGGAAATTGGGACTTAATAACTATAAAAATTAAAAATGATTGGATAAAAGGGTCTCTTGTAGAGTTTCCCTGATCAGGATTTTTTCTGCCGATCCTAAATATAATCCCTGCCATTTCAGATCACTGCAGATGGATCACATGGATTGGCCATTAATTTTTGGGTACAGGTATAAAGGCCGCTACTGGCTTATGTGACCTGGCAAACTTGAAGCATAACATCATTTAATATTTACAAAACTTAGCAAAAATTTGCTGGCACAATGCAGCAGGTATTCAGTCGAAAGGACAAATGAAAAACATGCCTTTGATAATACAATATGCAACAGAATAATAAACGTTATGATCACCTTCTTTTTCTATCGTCCAGATAATCATAATAGGACGATTTTCATCGGTGGCTGATCGATCAGCTTCCCACTAGCATCTGATAGGCATTGTAGAGCATTTAAAACAAACTGAAGACAACCCCGCCCAGTAAAGTAGTTATTTTACTTTGGTTCTTTTCATAGCTTTGGTAGTTAGATAAATATAAAATAATTCATTAAGCTATTTAAGGAATAATATTTTCTTTGGCTGTGTGTTGGGTCAATGGTCTTGCTTGAAGATGTTTATTTTTATCTACATTTTCTTAAAACAGTTTTTGATGTTATAGTTCATTGTTCCATGTATTCCTTCACGCATATCAAGCCTAGCAGTAGGACAGTCCACATCATTTTATTTCCATTTGCAAATCTCACTTTCAGTGTTATGTTTTTGGGAAGCTCTTTCAAATCATCCGTCTTTCAAAACATGATGTTTGCAATGACATCCAAGGCGTTTGCCTTTGCGCTGATATGACCGTATTCTTCCTGCTTTTCTTTTACTTGTCCAAATCTTCTGAAGTAAGCTTAAAACAACTCTACTTTGCTTCAGCAGTGGAATACAGAGACCTGCCATTTTTGGAGAGAGAATTTATAGTGTGTAAATTTATATCTTGACCATGCTATCCTTGTGCCACACAATTCTCTAGATATCATTATGCATTAGTGTGTTGCTGTGTCTTCAGAATTTCCAGCTATTTTCAGAGTAGCTTGGTTTCTGTCATAGCGTGACAGTTTTATCAAAGTTATGCTTTCTTTAAACAATATCAGCAGTGACTGGAGTTTGAGAAGAACATTGTCACCCAGGAGACAGTCAGTCACACAGACAGATGTGCACACTTTCACTTTGTATTTTGCACCTTCATGATCTTAAAAAAAATCTGTTCAAATGGAAGAAGCAAAAATTTTGTCAAGACAAGTATGATGCCTAAAAAGCCTCATCGCTGTTATCTGGACTAGAAGCCTTTTGCTCATTTCCCTTTCTAATTAAGATGTCATATTTTGTTTTTTTTTAACTTCACAGAATGACACTAAACATTTTCAACGTTTCAAAATAAATGAGTATGAAATGTTTTGTTTTTTGGTCTGCATTTTTTTCCCACTGAATTTCCAGTTACCACCCAAGGAGCTATGAACTAATTAAGATCTGAATAAACATACTGTTTGGAATAATTTTATACACCCGTGCTGCGTCCACATGATTTAGGAGGCTATAATCAACAGCTTTAATAAATGTGTTTTTGCAAACAGGTTTTAGAGACATTACAAACTTGGTTTTCCTCTCACTCGAATTCTGAGCAAATTAATCAAATATGAAGGATTTATCTGAGAAACTATATAAAAAAAAAAAAAACAAGAGTTCTATCTCATACCTTTTAGGTAATATGCTCTGCTACAAGTTATTGCTGCCAAAGGCGTATCTATAAGCATTGAAACCCCTAGGCCTTTTTTTCCTTATTTGAAAAATGCATACTGTAGAAATATATTTTTGTGCAAAATTTTAAAGATGCATGTTTGAAAACTACTTTTGGAAGTTATTCTCAATGAGCCTCTGCTGAAAGTTCTAAATTCATATGTGTATATGTGGTGTAAGCTGCATATTGGATCAGGGTTGGTCTTCAAAGTATTCAACATGTCAAAGTTCAAATTTAACCAGCCGTCTCTTAAATTTGAATTTTCATCACAGAGAAATCCACCCTTTCATCTTTTGGTATGTAGGTCTGCACAGGCCAGCTTCAACATTCAACAGCAGGGAAGATAGGAGATGACTGAACTTTTCTCCAAATAATTTGTGCCTACAAATGTAACATAAATACCAGAAAGAGAGTTGAATACTGGCGTTTATTCTGATGCATATATATAGTTTGTGATTTAGTTGTCTGCATCAGACCAGCGAGCTGCTCCTCATATCTTTTTATGTTCCTTCATACTTTTTCATTTGTCATTTAACTATTCTGTGGAAACATTTTTGTTAATAGTTCCTCTCTTAATGACTGACTCCATTCTACACAGAGACATTTCACTGACTTTGCAAACTAGTTATTGCAATGGGCTTTTTAAACAAATTAAAGTGATGCTTTGTCCTGTTTCTGTTCTTCTTCATAAGCACCCTGCTATGATTCTCATTTGTTCAATCTTTACTTTGCTCTTTGGATTGTTGCATTTTCTAGGAAAATTGGGCTGCTGCACTGCTTTGAGAACATTGTTTTAGAGCTGACCGTCAAAGAGCATCATTGCTGCATTAGCCTAGTGAGATAGTTATGGAATTCTTAATGTTTACAAAGACAATATCTTGCACACATGGCTGCAAATGTGTGAAATGTATTTTAATGAAGATGTTGATTCTGACTCAGGCTGAACAAAAGTACCTTTTATGGTCACTGTTCATTCAAAGTAGCGTCAAAGCTGTTGACTGATGTGTTCTCTCAACCTCTGTTTGCTTTCCAGAGTTACGTAAGCAGGTGGAGAGCTCCGAGCTGAAGAACCAGAGGCTAAAGGAAGTGTTTCAAAAAAAGATTCAAGAGTTCCGCACAGTCTGCTACGTCCTGACTGGTTACCAGATAGACCTCACCACCGAGAACCAGTACAGGCTCACCTCAGTCTATGCAGAACACATGCATGACTCTCTACTCTTCAAAAAGGTATGCAAAATTACAGTGCAAACTGAGTCCATAATCAAGCTAACATTTTATTATCACTGACTACCTTCAAAATTAGTTAGAAAAAGCGAAATGACTCAAATTAGTCATTATCTTAGTCTCAGAATGTACAAATAACGATTGCACCATCCTGCTCAGCTGCAGTATATAATAAACCACGTTATTTCAGGGTCCATTTACTGGTCAGTGACACAGCCTTTGTAAGCATATGCCCTGTGGTCATAGAGGGAAAGCTTCAAATGAGAAGCTACAGCTGCCTGTCGTATCTGTTTCAGTGTTGATACTTGTCTCTTTTAGCTGAGAACATGAGTGGAAGATTTTGGTGTGAGTGATGTGCAGAGAGTCAGAGTGGTAATAGGACAGTGGCACAGGGCTATAATCGCTGTCTGACTCCCTGAACACTTATTGAGTGTGTTAGATACAAACTGTATGTGATTGTCCCTTAGCTGTTGAGCAAATCCTTTACTTAAGTAGCTTTGGGGGGAGCAGGGGTGTCCCTCCTCCACTCCCACATCTTTGTCTCTTCTCTTCTTCTCTCCTTCCTGTGGCATGCACATGTATCCCCTTTATCTCTCCATTTTTATCTTCCCAATTTTCTTTGTTAATCTGATTTGAGCTTGTAGCCGTTGGTAATAACTGCGTTGTTGGTTTGGTGATTGCCAAACTGTGGGGAAATAATTCTGGCAAGTTACTGGGCAGTTTAGATATCTTGGTAGGTAATTCATGTCTTCCTCAAGGGTATTTTAAATACTGCCATGCTAAAGTGTGACATAAAAATATAAATGGTAAGATCAGAAGGAGTGAATGTGTGTATTGGTGTGTATTTGTCATTATTGCCAGAGTGCCATATTCACCCACCTGAGACCCTGCTTGAGGAGATAATTTTCTGTCCGTATGTATTAAACTCAGACTGTTTCTAAGAATGGAAATAAACACACTCTGGTAATGTCCTCCTGGTGAGCATTTTCCCTTTCATGCTGGAGTGCTCCCATGTTAGCCTCATTCTCAGCCTCTTTGATACCAACCTCATCAGCTAACAATCCCTCCATGCACATGTACAGTGATCCATGCACAAACCAAAGAGATGCTAATGCCTTTTATATTAGTATTCATTGTGCATTAAATGCATGTAGCTGATTTTCGAACTAGGACAGTAGGGGTACCACAATTGTTGCACAGAAAATAAACATGGGATCACTTATTCATGTTCCCAGTGAAGCTTTATGATGGAAAAAGAAAAAAGAAACAGTAGTTGAAAAAAAGTGGAGTAAACAGATTCCTGAGAGTTGGTTTTAAACAGACTGCTCAACAGCTGATCAAAATTTTAAGACCACAGCAATTTAATGTTAAAATCAGAGCCTCAGCCTGGCTTTCATCTATTTTGTCTGGCAGGTACTTTGTCACGACTCCTGTCATTGAAAAGGGCAGAATTATTCAGCTGTACAAGCAAGGTCTCTCCCAGCATTTAGTTGTTGTTGAGGTAAAAAAAAAGAAAGCAGTAGACATTTAAATAAGTTTGAAAGATTTATATGTTTGTTAAACTGTCTGAATAAAAAAAAAAACATTTTTAGTAATTCATCCACTGATGTATTTTCTTTCCTGCTGCTGTGTCATCTTATTGCCTTTTTATTTTCTTCCTACAGCCTTATTGCAGTCCAGCAGTGGGAAAATTGAAGGCTTATAACATTTTACCCAGGTTTAAGATTTTAATCAGATGTGTGTGTGAAGGCGGTTATAAAGTATGAGATAAAAACATTATTGACATCTCTTATTTTAATCTGAGGTGAGGGAATATAGATTTTAATGACTGGATAGTCAGAAGATGATGAGAAAAACCTTGGGATTTTGAACAGGAAGCAGAGAAGTCCTTACAAATAGGATTCTAGCGTTCTTCACCTTAGCAACAGTGTTGCCAGATAATCCTGCTAATATTCCCCTCCAGCAGAGGCAACCAAATCCCCCTTCTATGATATAAGCTGTTTAACTGGCCCCAGTCACGTTCCTCTACCTGTTGTGTGTTAATGAATTCATGTCTGTGTGACTCTGATTGAAATGTTTTCACCAACCTTCGGTTAAAAATATTTTTCATCCTCTTACACCACCATTGTTTGAGGATAATATGTAAAATTGATAAGCAAGATTCTTTCCTCGGCATGTGCAATATCGGCCTCATTAGGTGACAGCTAAAGACATTTTTAAAAAACCTCTTTCCACCTTTCTTTAAGTCTTGTTGCAACACTTAGCATCCTTTCACCATTAAAACCCAACAACACCATGAAGCAGGGTGAAAGCCCATAAATAATAACAGAAACAAGATTATTGCTCCTAACTTCTTGAACTTTAGCATAGTTGCATACTGACAAAAGGAATTGCTTAGCTATGGCATTATGCAGTATGTAGGGGAACAGATATTTGTCAACCTTGTCTGCAAGCTGAGTTTTCACAGTAATTGTGAGTTTGCAAATGCAACAGAATCAATTTTGTACAGCTTCAACTGTTCAAAAATGACTTAAAATGGTTTGGCCAGTCTGGTGGTAGTATTATGGTTTTAGGCGGGACGTATTTCTCTTGAGGAGAGCAAGAGCTGCCGAGCCCACAGCCAAACCAAAATAAAGATGGCAGTGTAGCTGATGCCATCACATCCTGTCATAATCCATTTCGTATTTGAAAGATGATCAGCAAGAGCGTTAAAAGTGAAGCTTGTTGTGGTTTCTCATGGCTTCTGCAGACATTTTTATTTGTGTGCACAGCTCACCTTTGCAAAGGATCACAAGTGTCTCGTTTGAGTTTCTGAAACTGATAAATAGTTTTTGAAACCAGAATAAAGTGCAGCCGATTAGACTTGTCTTATAAACATATCTCAGCTTCTCTTTATTATTCCTGATTCTTTTAATTTAATTTAATTAGTTATGGTCATGATTCGTAATGTTTGTAACATTTCAAAGTAGCTAGGCTCTTGATTAATGCTCCTTTTCTAAAAGTGAAAAAAAATCCATCTTCAGTTTACGCAGTTTGCCTTGACTGCATTTGCAAAAATATTTTTATCGGATGGTCTTGGAATGAAAAACAAGTACTAAAAAAAAACTTTGGTCCTCAGATCCATGATTCAGAATTTTTTTTATCATCTTTAGCTAAACTGTGCTGCTCTTAGGTAGGGCTGGGTACCGAACTTCGGTTCTTTTATGGTACCGACCGAAATGCTTCGGTTCTACAGAGTATCGAAACATGCCTCGTCTTTCGGTACCAAGTTTTGGTGATTGGCTTTAACACTTAACATGATTGCGTCATCCAAGAAAAATACACAGTTGGTCACGCCTACAGCCAGGGTTCATGTGTATCTGTTGTGAACTGGATGCGAGCGTCGTAGAACCCCTTTAAAACGCCCCCCCCCCCAGGTCAAAAGTGCGGCTTCACTTTATTAACACTGATGCCAATAGTGCGCAATGCAATACATCGTGCACGGAAACAATTTAAGAGCAGAAAGTTGCTCGGTGTTTGACTGCAAGAAGAGCGGACCGCAGCCAGCGCGACCATCCTCCTCTCAGCAGCCCGTGGGCACTGCAAAGCCAGAACGGAGTGAATCATGCTGCTTTCAAACTGGACGCAGCAGGAGCAGCAAAATCACGTCTGCTGCTTCCTTTTTTGCTGCTTGTACCAGTTAGTTCTGACGCGCGGCTGAAGAAGCTTTGCTGCTCTGGCTGCGCGGTCGAAAAGTGGCTCTGACGCGCGTTGGGCGGAGCTACTCTATCCTTTCTCTGCCTTGCAACTATATTTGCTGTGATCAATGGGAATAAAGTAGTTTTATTATATTTTTAAGTGGGAAAATCCACCTGAAAACTTAATCAGTGCAGTCAGTTCATCCTGCCTTCCAATATTTCTGTCGGAGCCGCTCAGACCCCCACATACCAGCGGTGCTCTGTTAGTAGGATCCCATTCAACGGGCTTGTTTGTCAGACATGGTAATTTTTTTAAAGGAAAACTGCTAAGTTAAAAAGGTCCTCACAATGTACCAGTGAATATTAGACACTGATTTTTTTTTTTTATGTAAGAGGAAAAATGTAAATGGAAAAATCTGAGCTTAAAATAAAACTCAAGATTTGTACTTTTTTATGTTGTGTAATTTTCTTTTTCTTCAAATTGATATTATAAAACTGGTATTGAAAAAAGTATTGTTCAGGAACCGGTATCGAAGTGAAGGTATCGGTATTGGTACCGGAACCGAAAATTTTTGAACAATACCCAGCCCTACTCTTAGGTCACATCCTCTCTTTGAGCTGTTGGTCTGTATGGACAGACTTGCTCTCCCACTGCCAACTAACCACTCCAGTGTGCCGATAAACGGTGCCAAGATCACATATTTAGTTATGTGTACTGAGCTTAGCATGCTTGTCTTTCAGTGTAGTTGGGTTAAATTTTTAAGAGGTTACTCATTACACTGTAGTATTAAATATTTAACCAATTCAAATTTTATTTAACTTCTTTATCAGTTGATAAAAATGTGATTTTTTTTTTTTTTTTTTTTGGTTTGTATAAGAGAATGTCTGCACTGTCATTCTGGTCATAGATAAGTTTTGAAAAGGAGGAAAGGAGGATTGTTTGAAAGACTTTCTTAAGCTTTGTGAATTTCAAATGCTTATGTGTGATAGATTTGATCAGACATGATGAAGTCTGAAGCATGCTAGATTGATGTGCGTTTACCTGTTTGACTGGCTAATCCACAGTAAACAGTAAGTATTGATATCTGGATCCAGTACTAATTTGGCAGAGTATCGATATAATACTAAAGTCATGTTTGGATACTTTTGCTATTGTTAATTTTACATGTCTGGATTATTTACATATTTACACATAGAATAATAAGGAGAGTTAGGAGATGGTGGTAGGAAGTTTCCCATTTATGTGGGTTATTTCAAATTTTATTAACCATTTTAAGTCTACAGTGTGGCTTTCAAGGAATTTGATCTTGTTGGCACCTCACTACTTTTGTTTTTGATCAATTTTAACACCATTGCCAGAATCCTGTGATTCTTTTAACAGCTAGCCTTTTTAGGGTGCTAAAAGATCAAGCACTGCACATTAGAGTTGAAGGTCTTTGCAGTATTGGTATAAATAAGAATCAGTTTTATTCAAAAGCTTTGTAGAAGCTCATAGTTTAAAAAGAGTTTTGATTTTAATAGGAAATCAATGTGGCAAATAAACAATAGTCTGAATTTTATTTTTAAAGTTTGCTGTGACTCAGTGTATGATACCTACCTTGTGCTTGTTTGTATTAATATATCTCTACTTCCCTAGGATGATGGTGCTGATTAGCAGCACTGATTAGGTATTTAGGACGCTCTAATGATTAGTCAGATAAATACCTTGATCTTGAGTGTTTTTTGAACATTTGCCTTACTCAACAAGGGAGAAACATGTCTTGCACATTAATAGTTGTAAATGAAAGGTTCTGATTAAAACAAGGTTTAGAAACTATCAAACATGAATGCATTAAAACTTAGTTAATGAATAGAGATTAAATGAATGTGCCCCAAGGACAAAGACTTTCAAATGATTTACTAATAAATCATCTAGAGGTGGTTATTGACCAGCTTTTCTTTATTTACTCGGTTCTTTCTCTCTGA
Organism: Cyprinodon tularosa; assembly: GCF_016077235.1. Taxonomy (NCBI): domain Eukaryota; kingdom Metazoa; phylum Chordata; class Actinopteri; order Cyprinodontiformes; family Cyprinodontidae; genus Cyprinodon; species Cyprinodon tularosa. The sequence goes on from NW_024037793.1 coordinate 211,127, forward strand.
AGTTTAAGTAGATAAATCGCTGCAGCAAGGCGGCACTGGGAAATAAGGTGCAGCTAGAAGGAGTTTGTGTGTAACATTAAAAACAGCATTGGTTTTTTTTAGAAAAACAAAATACATCGCTTTTGAAAAAAGATCATTGAAGGGCTGATTCTGTTGTCGATGGTTGATAGATGTGTGCGATATATTGTATTTATAAATTTCTGTATAACAATTTTATTAGGCAGGCAATCATTCAGATCAGTTTAAAACCAAAATCCCGTTTGATTTGTTATTCAACCTAAGTTGGTACTTGTGTGTGGATGTCATTTGATCACTGCTGCACTTAAAAAGAAAAGGAAATGTCATAAGAGCTCTACAAAATGTAATTTTGTTTTGTATACACTCTGTGTATACAAAATGACAATTAATGTTGTCTAAGTCTATAAAGATTTTAATGCTGCTGAAATACTATGAGACTGTTTCTGTGTCCTTGGGTATTGTCTTGTTTACTTTTACCCCAACTTGCTGTGATGGGAATTTCCTTAAGGGGACACGATAAAATGATACTGATAACAATACTGGGTTGAAAACTGGATCTGTTTTTCTGTTGGCAGACCTCAATGGTGGGTTTTTATGTGTAGCTTTTTATGTGTAACATCTAGCGGTCAGACTGCAGCAACATGAACATCTCCCCCCCCACCGCTTCTCCCCCCCAACAGTGCGGCGAGCGTTACGGGACAAAATGTCTTCCACGACGTCCGCATCACCTACCTTCTCAAGTGATGAGGTTTGTTTACATAGATAATTTTACAGATAGTATTTCATTAGTTTGTGTAGGGTATAGATTTCATGTAGACTTAAGATAATAAATATACCCGTTATTTTTTCTACGCTGCCGTAGCGCAAAGATGTCTGCCTCCATGGCTGCGAGACTGGCTCCTATGTAATTAACAATAACGAATTCTAAGGCAACGCAAATATTAAGGTTAAGAGGTTGAGCTCGTAGATGATGATAAAATAACATAGTTATGTATAATATATTACATTTCTGACTGTATATCCCTGTAATTAACCTGAAATGTGCTATAAAAACATACTTGCTTTGCCTTGTCTTTTCATGTTGAGTATGCATGACGCTTTCAGTGCACCCTGTTTTTGTATTTCTTGGCATGAGTTGTGAAAAGTTTTGTGTTTATAATATGCTATGATTGATTACATTAGTTTTGCCATCCGCCAAAGGTCTTTTTTCTTTTATTTTACGTCAAATTATCTGAAAAGGACAGTTCAATTGCATACTGTACACCCAATCTTGGAGTCCAAAATAGCTCAGCTGTTAGCTAAATTATTCAAAAAGAAGGTTGCTTTAACCTTATTAATATAGATTGAGCATCTGGATAGCCTTGGATGAGATAAAAACAAAGTTATTTTGGGGTTTTTCCTGGGTTCCTTCAACAGTTATTTAAAGGAGCTTGCAGCAAAACTTAACAACATATCTAATCAATCTGTAGCAAGCCTATCAGAAAATAATTTTTGTAGGAAATTGTTATAAATGCATGCTCATTTGAAATTTACTTAAAATTTTGTATTGTCCTATATTACAAAAATTCAGGTCCATTTGATTTTTACTGTCCTAAAAAATATTGAGAGTTAAACATTCCTTGCCAAATAAAAGATAAATTTTTTAGCTAAATGTTGTAAAATCTAATGTTTTTAAGAAGATGGTTTGGTCGGACACAGTTGTGTAGTGGTCCCTGGAGAGTAGGGGTGTAAATCACACCCATCATGGCGATTTGATTCAGTATTGATTTCCTGACCCAACGATTGGATTATTTTCGATTCCCAAGAATACACCACGATACGATTCGATTAACTGGTTCATTTTTATTTATTTTTTTACCTCACAGGCTAGACAACGTTTCAAATTTGAAATAAATCAATGAAAGCTGTAATATCAATATGCATTTTATTTGAGAAAAAACAGCAAATAACAGAAGTAGAAAAGGCCTATTAAAACCTCATTCACTGAAAAATAATAATGCCCCTGTGTTATTGATTCTGAGAGGCCTTGCATCAAAAGATACTGCATAAAAATCAGTGCAATGCAATACCTCGGCTCCAGAGTGTTGAGCAGGTATCGGAAGCCTGCGTTCTCCACAATGCAATAGGGACGTATGTCTGTACAAATGACGAACGTCCCCACCCCCTCCGCAAACACTCTGCTGCACCTCTCCCCGAAAATGTAGCTGAGTGAAGACAGTGCCGCAGACAGGAGGCTGGCTTGTTTTGTTTTTATGACAAAATAAAAATAGCGGAAAACAACTCGTGAAGTTGGACCAGCTTGAAGAGCAAGGTGCGTGAGAACACTGGGTCCCTCCGTCGTCGGACTAAACTAGACCCACAGCGTATAGCGCAGACCACGCTTCAATATTGAGCATAAATCAAAAATGTCTGCATCAAGCTCACTGCGACACACTGCTGCAAGAGTATAACCAGGAAGTGAGGTAGGAGGGCAAAATAGGTTTAGCGCCACCGCAGCACTGGAGTCAGAATTACGTCCAGGGGCAAATGGATAAAAATAGACTGGAGGAAAAAAAAACATAAGTCGCTACTCTTGTGGACGTGTTGATGCATCGGATTGACTAGTGAGACACAATTATGAGTAGTAAGTGAACTATTCCTCATTCCTGAGTCCATCCAATTAAATGACACCTATTCTCTCACTTAGTAAGCCAGTAGTTTCTTTTGTAAACTGTCTCTTTGAGCAGCTGATTGGCAACAGTTGGTGTCGGCCACTATTAAAATTAGAATACCTTAATCAGGAGTAGTTTGTTGGTATTACTGGTCACACAGGCAGTCTGCATTGATATGATATAAGGATGAGGCAAATATGGTGTTTCAGTTATTTTTTAACATTTATTTGAATAGAATGTTTAAATAAAAACATTTTAGTGTGCAAATGTAGTAGTAATGTTGTAGATGCAAATTTGACATCCTTGATCATATTTCGGCTTAGATTTAAGACTAAAAATCAAACGCATCAAAACGATTCAGATAAACTGAAAGGTTGATAAATTGAAATAAAAACAATTTCTCTCTCTGGGTTATGATCTGTTTATCATAGTAAATCAGGAACTTCATATTTGATCAGGAATTGATTGGTTTTGAATGGAAAACTTGTATGTCTAACACCATTCCTTTATTGTAAATGTTAGCTTGTCTGTCTGCTATTTTAACCAATATAATGTGTTGAACTAAATCTGCTATTTTCACAGCTTTTGTGAGACAGTTTTTTGTATGAAGTAGAGCATTTATTCATAAAAAAGTTTTAGTCGATTAAAACTATCGCATATAATAATGACTAAAATGTAAATCTCTATCTAAAACTAATAATCGTTTTTGTCCAAAAAAGAAAAACTAAAGACTAATTCGAAGATGGCTGTCAGAAACAACACTGATCTACAGAGATTTCAGGAAACTTTGACATACTCTGCATGGAGAAGTTTTACATCCCTTTCTTTGCTTTTCATCACTTATTTCACTTCTTAGACACTACCTCCCAGTGTCCCCTTCCTAATGAAAGGGAATGATATAATCTCAAGGCTAGCTCATTAAAACCCTCTCCAAATTAACTGTGGTCTATCACCTGGGGGAAGTGTGAAGAAATGAAAAACATGTAGTGGATTTGAGATGATATGTCAGTCTAGCTGATTAAATGAGTAAATGCTATTTATAAATCTCTGATTGGTTTATAGAGACTATGAAGGAAGAGTGCAGTTTATCAAGAACAGTTTATGGACAAGGTCCTGTTCTAATGACCTGTCTCAACTTTAACAGCCTCTCTGGAGTGATTAACGGCTCAGAAAAGTGTTGATTCCCATAAGATTCCTCGTAAGCCATCATTACCTTCATTTTAACATAAGTGTTGAAGGGAATAGGTCAGCCCCAAAATAAATCCACTTTGAAGATATTGTTTCCTGCTGATAAGATGGTTATCTTTCTGTTTCCTGACTATTAAGATTTAATGACAAAGTTTGCACATCTTCTGCTCCTGTCCGTAAACATGTTTCCTTTTAAAAGTTTTTGATTTGACAGTAAGGTAATATAGCAGGCTCATTTAAGGGCAATGACACTGTTAGACTAGAATAATTTAAGTAAAAACATAAAAATGTAGTTAAATGTAATTTTTTTGATTAAGATCATTCTTTTTATATATTATGTTATTTTTGCCTTTCCTTTATGAACCTTAAACTACATGAAACGCAAGATTATCAGCATTTATTACTTCTGCAAAAATTCAGGGTAACGGCTGTACTCGGCAGCTTTAGGTTAGGACCTTAACACTAGCACTCCCAGCATTCTGGTCCTACTAGAACTCCCACTGGCAGTCAATTTGACTTTGACATTTTTCCCAATGGAATGCAAAAGTAGTGATAATCTCATCAACTGAGATTGTTTTAGCATGTCATATAAACACATTTTCGATATGTAGACCTTAAAACAGGTCCAATATATATATTTTTAAAGGCTGTATTATTATATGCTATTATTATTTGTAGTCTAAAATTTGTGTAAACATTTCTAATTTGTATTGAAAATAAATCAGTTAAATTAGACTGTTTACAAAGGTTAAAAGTTTGAAATTACCATTTTATTTACAGAAATTGATTGATTCCCCCGCACATCAGCTTTTCACACTTACAACAGACAACATATCTAAAAGGAAAACTTTACTGGGTTTATTTGTCACACCATGAATATAAGGGTATGAATTGAATATCAATTATGTGTTGATAAAGCAGCAGGAGAATTGAAAATACATTGTATTTAAAAATCTTTCTCTGCTTGAAATGATCTCAATGCAACGCAGTACAGTTTTTTATTAAAACACGTACAAAATTCCTTTGATAAATGGTAAATTTCCTGTACTTATATAGAGCTTTTTCAAGTCAGAGGACTTGACCAAAGCGCTTTCCACTACATTCAGTCATTCACCAGTTCATGCACACACTGATGGTGGAAAGCTATATTGTAGCCACAGCTGCCCTGAGACTCACTGAGAGAAGCGAGGCTGCTGTACACTGGCGCCACCAGTCCCTCTGACCACCATCAGTATTGCTGCATGCACTAGTTATTTACAATTGTAGTTTTGGTTAAGAAAAAAAAAAATACAGGTTTAAGGATTTATACTATTATAATAACTCTGGACACTAGAGAAACAGTACCCACACCGTGAGGGGATAAATTACAGGGATGTAAGATTTAATGAGAACTATGAATAGTTTTCTTCTTTTTTATGTAATTATTCATTTATTCATTCTCTGTCTGTTCTGGTATGAGATTCTGCACAGGCTTGCAGAGGAAGTTTTTATTTTTTTTTACTGCATGCTTGATAGAGACTGACACAGGAGTGGATTTTCACTCCTGTCCCGTCCTGATCCCGGGCCAGAGTAGAAATCTAAATCCTGTCCCTTCCCACTCCTGGTGAAATTACTCCCACTCCCATCCCGGTTCCATTCAGAATGACTCCCGCTCCTGCACCACTCCCATTCTTGTTTTGTGTTTTTGAGCGCAGGTGAAAAACTGAGAGCGGAAGCACTGTTGGTTTTTGGGTCGTGTAGTTTTTTTTGACTTGCATTATAGTTTAGGCTTCAAGGAAAAAAACTACAAAATGGCAGCGCCACGCCAGTACTGTTTTTTTTTTTTTCCTTTCTATTTTATTTTGTTTTTTGGCATCAATCCTAGTTTTTTTTTTAGTTATTATTGGTTTGCTCCCGCTCCCATCTGCTCCCGTTAATGTTTAATCCTGTACCGTCCCAATCACGTGATCGTTACTAATACTGACTCCCATCCCACGGGAATCCCACGGGAATCCCGTGACCCGTGGGATTCCCAAAAAAATGTCAGTCTCTAATGCTTGATCTTTACAGATGACTGTGTACCTTATTCATTTTATTAACTTTTCATAATCTCTCCAAGTTAATAGTGGGAAATAGTGTTAGTTTGTGTGTGGCACAGAGAGTAAAATAAAAAAAATCCACACAGATCTGCAAACCCTGCCTAGTTGGAGCCTGTCTATAAACAGTCAGTGTGATGTTGGAAAAAAAATCTGATTGGAGATCAAAAAGTCACACCCGACCGGTGTGATCCAGCCTTTACACTGAAAATCAGGCCAATGCATGATGGTCCTTTGATTGACATTTTTGGGTCCTCCTCCTGTCCATTTCATCACAGACACTGGTTACTCTAAAACTTCAAACTACAATAGTATTATGCCTATACTATGCTGCTGTGTTTTTGAAGCACATCTACTTCCATACTTGCAGACACAGAAAAGTGCTGTGAAAACGTGAACCACATGCCGTTAAGTCTGTTAGCTCACCAAGGCAGGTGAAAACGCTACGGCTCATCAGAAAGCAAGCTTAGAAAACATTTTTAAACGATTGGATTGACTCTGTTCAAATAAGCAATAAGTAAGAAATTTACTGTAAAATTACAAATCCCTTCTCATTTGTCACCCAGCAACATTCCCTATAAACCATTAATTGTGTCTATCAACAGTGTCTTAGTGAAATTTTGCTTTCCTTTCAAACCTAAATGTAAAGAACTACTTCAGTGCAGTATGTAACTGGTGTTTATTTCCTGGGTCTTGAGCTAATCATATAAGAACTCTTTAGGACGCACTTCTCTTTTGGTTTGTAATCCCAACATGTGTTGGACACATTTTGGAAAGTACTAAAGGCTTTCTGGTTCACTTTGCTCGCTGAAAAAAAACACCCATTGCCGTTTTGCTTCTGGCTATGAAGATTAACATGAGCAAAACACTAATAAACAGTAAACACAAAGACTGATGGGAATAAAAGACTAAATGCATTAACTGTGTTTTAAGTGTAAATGATTTTACACACTTGAAACTTAAGAGAGAGACTCTGGAATTTCCATGAGAAGAAGGGAATGTTGACTCTGATTTCTCCTGACAGTTTTCTGTCCTGCAATACCCCCAGGGAGGAAGTGCGCTTGTAGCCGTCTGTAACTGGGTACATGCATGTTTGTCACTGTGTATGCTTGTTTGCGTGCCAGCACTTGTTGGTCTTGCTAACTCCTCAGGTCACTGTTCAAAGCATATGTCCGTTGTCTCATTGGTACCACGATACACAACAGCAGAAATCCAATTGATGTCATAAATGTTTTTCTTCTCACTGCCACGGACACACAGCCCTTTGCACATTAGTAGTTTCTTCAATAATTAAAATTGAAGACTAGTTAATAATGAATATTTGCTGTGTTGGATCTAAAACTGAATTTGGAGCAGGGGCTTTTGTTTTCTACTGAATAGCAATCTCATGAGTCTGCCTGACTAAAATGCCATCCTATTTGCCTGCATGGTCTTTGCAGATGAATCTGTACCTGTCAGTTTGTAGAAAATGTGTTCCTGTGTTACAGAGATGATTTGTGGAACAGTTACTTTTCTTAATGCTGACCATTTATAAATGTACAGTGCACAAACCTACAGTGAGGAAAATAAGCATTTCAACACCCTGCTATTGGGAAAGTTCTACCACTTAGAAATCATGCAGGGTCTTAAATTGTCATCTTGCATGCATGTCCACTGACATCGACTATTGTATCATACAGCTACAAATAAATATTTCAACACATGAAACCCCTTCCTCGTTTGCATAATGAGGCAGAAATGCATACAGAAATGTAAAAAGGGCAGGCAGAAATAAATAGCGGCGAAGAAATAACGAGGGTAAAAAAAATACAAAGGAAGAGTAAAACAGACAAATATTATAATATGCACATAAATACTTAAAAATATAAGTAATTAAAAAATAAAGTTGAAGATTATAAAGGACAAAAAAATAAATAAGGTTAATATTACAAAGGCAAATAAATAAAGAAACTAATTAAAAGAGTTATATACATTTATGTCTCACTTTATAATTTAATTTATACTTACATTTATTTGATTATTGTATTTTTGGTGGCAATTAATTGTATGCTTATTTATTTATTGAGCATTTATTTATTTATGTATTTATTTTTATATATGGCAGAGTCAATCGTCCATATGATACATAATTGCCCGAATTTAGGTGTACAAGCAGACGTATAACTAACTGGCCTGCATAAGATAACGAAAAACCCACCACAGATTTTAAGACATGATTTTTTTTTTTTTTTTTTTAAATAGAAATTTTCTAACATAACTAACAGTACATGTTTAAGCCAGAATGATTTGACATAAAAAAATGTCTTCCTCAACGACTTTAAGCAGGGGAACCTGCTGTGCCCTGCATGATTTCAAACCATGATGTCTTAGTGTAATACTAACAGTAACCTTGGAAATGGTGGTCTCAGCTCTTTTCAGGTCATTGACCAGCTCCTCCCGTGTAGTTCTGGGCTAATTTCTCACCTTTCTTCAGATAATTGAGACCCCACGAGTTGAGGTCTTGCATGGAGCCCCATTCCGAGGGAGATTGAAGTCATGTTTAGCTTCTTCCATTTTCTAATGATTGCGCCAACAGTGGACCTTTTTTCACTAAGCTGCTTGGCAATTTCCTCATAGCCTATTCCAGCCTTGTGGATGTGTACAATCTTGTCTCTAGTATCTTTGGGCAGCTCTTCTGTCTTGGCCATGTTAGTAGTTGGATTTTTACTGATTGTATGGGGTGGACAGGTGTCCTTATGCAGCTAACGACCTCAAACAGGTGCATCTAATTATTAGGATAATAAATGGTGTGGAGGTGGACATTTTAAAGGCAGATTACCAAGGTGTTTGAGGGTCAGAATTCTAGCTGATGGACAAGTGTTCAAATACTTATTTGAAGCTGTATCACACAGATAAATAGTTTAAAAATCATATATTGTGATTTCTGGATATTTCTTTTTAAATTATGTCTCTCACAGCACATGCACCTACAATGACAATTTCAGACACCTTCATGATTTCTAAATGGGAGAACTTGCAAAATAGCTGGGTGATCAAATACTTATTTTCCTCACTGTATATAAGCTATAGGAACACATGTTTATTTTCCTCACTGTATATAAGCTATAGGAACACATATTTGCTCAATCCCAGACTTTAATTAGGCCCGAGCAGCTCACCGCTGCGAGAGCCTATTGTTCCTGTATCGTTTGTTATTAGGCCCGAGCAGCTCACCGCTGCGAGAGCCTATTGTTCCTGTACCGTTTGTTATTATTAGGCCCGAGCAGCTCACCGCTGCGAGAGCCTATTGTTCCTGTATCGTTTGTTATTAGGCCCGAGCAGCTCACCGCTGCGAGAGCCTATTGTTCCTGTATCGTTTGTTATTATTATTATTATTTATTATTTTTCTCCGCGTAAAAGAAACAGCATTTTGGAGGCTTTAGCATGTTCAAAAACTCACCAAACTTGGCAGTAAATTGTCCCCCTAGTGAAATTTACGTATGATAATGGAATCCAAAATGGGCGTGGCCAAATGGCTCTACAGCGCCGCCTAACGTGAGTTGGGGAAAACCGTAAGTCACAGAGATTTGAGATTTGGCAGGTGCATAGATCTCACCAAATCATGAAAAAAGTTACATTATGGGTATGCTCTAAAACCTACAGGAAGTCAGCCATTTTGGCTCAAAGGCCGATTTTTGGCACTTTTTCAATTTTGTTGACGTCGAACTTTCGCGAACTCCTCCTAGGGACGGTGAGCCATCGGCTTCACACTTGGCATGTATGCAGATAAGGCATGTGAG